>NC_134911.1:10843523-11146554 GCF_051014615.1 Bombus vancouverensis nearcticus
CAAAGACGATCATGCGATGATACAGTAACGAATGATTAATTGTTTGAGAGGAGGGGTTTGGCTGATCTGCCACAATTTTATCAGTCGTGCAGGGGCTCTGGCGGCAATCCAGCCGCCACGGTGATTACCTATTTTACGCGTTAAAATAAATCTCTTGCTCTGTCGCGACTTCTCGGCCGTATGAAAACCGGCATGCGTACGCTGCCTTTTGTCTCCCGGATTCCCATTCAAGCAAACCCGATGCTCGGGCTCTCGTGTTCGTCAGACACGACAAATCGTCGATTCACCGATATTTCCGGTCCGTGAATCGTCGACCTAGTCATGTCAATCGATACGATGTTCTCGTGCTAACAATTAACCACAATTAACAACGGTTGAAATAAATTCAGGTGTCACGTTCAAAACATACAATGCCTGATCATTTATGACTGCATTATTATTGCCTCTACAGTAGCGCACGAAATCAAACGAATTGAGCGGATATCTGTGGAAACTTTTTATGGGTATGTTATATGTTATACGAAACATTTTGAAATGTCATTAGTATTGTAACAAGGCGTGATTATGACAATTGTATTGATAAAGTTTGATTAACAAATTAGCAAGTGTATATGGATGCTACAAGATATTTAATGTAAATATGTATTTCACAGAGATTGCAAAACTATTTAAACAGTTAAGTATTCATTATATTAATAAACCATGATATTCAGTGCAGTCATCTTAACCTCTTCTATATATCTTTATATATCTTGTATATATCTTATATACTTTTATATTATTTATATAATAGTTTATTTTTTAATTAAAAGTATATTATAAATATACTTTTTGCACAATATAATACACTACATACACAGTACGTATATACCTAGAATGTTTCATTATTAACTAGCCATTATTAATTTCAACAGTTTTTGGAAATTGGTATTAAATGTATATCTAAGATAAACAAATGTATCAGATATCCGTATCCTACTAGAACTCAATAGAAAAGACTAATACTCGAGAGTAATACTTCTTAGAAATATACTTCTGTTAGTAAATGAAATTATATTAGTATGACTATAGTTGAGATGATTAACATTCATATACGAACGATAGGAAACCAGGATAAGTTACAGTTAAATACTTATTTCAGCTGACAATGGTCCAACATCTTTGCCATATTTTTCAACGATACACGAGGCCTAACAACGTCTTATTAAAACTTAAGCTCTAGTTTTAGATACTAGATATTAGATATAAGTATCATAAAGTTAACCTCTAAATGAGATTCAAAATTAAACCTCAAGTCATCCATAAAAAGTACATAAAAGATATAACGTTGTAAAGGTATAAGTTACATTGAAAAGATTGTATGTATGTATATCTTTCCCAGATTTTCAAGCAAATGGAAAATAGAATGCAAGGTAAAAGATTACGAGATGGCTAAGTACTACGTTTCCACGTGCATGAGGACGAATGCTATCGATTCCATTGCAGTTCAGATTGCGACTAAAACCACTTGGTGGCCGCTTTAACGAACGTTCCGGAGGAAGATCGTCGGGACAGCACCGAGCATACGATGCACCGGGTAATGTTGTACAACGCAGAATTAAGAAACATTGACCAAGGAGCGGTTCGGGGTTGCGGTTTAACAGAAATCAATTGGTATTTGTGATTACGCAATAATGGCTGGCCAAATTCGTCGATCGCCCCGCTTCGGCGACTGTTTAAGATTCCAGCACGATGAAACAATGAATAAAAAGGACAGGAAGAGAAAGAAAATTAATTGGTAATAACATCCTGTCGAAGCTCTCTTTAAAAGAATCGATGATTATGAGTTATATGTTTAAGTTAGGTCGAAGCTAGACAATTCCAAATTAGGTATCGATTTAAAATTATTCCCGAACCATTCACATGAAGGATAAAATAAGTTACAAGGTGCTTGAAATAATTAGAGGATCGTCCTTACTCGAATGAATTTATTGCTCAGCAAGTTATTTAATAGCTTGAAGGCTTGGTAAATACCATATTGAATTGTGTATTTAGTAGAAACGTTAATAATTTTCAAAATAAAAGATACAGAACGTTAATAATTTTAAAGATGAAAATCACAAAAGAATGTTTTTGATCGTATTTCTCATTTCTTGATAATGTATTAAAAATTCATATATTTCAACGTTAACAAATACTTTTAAGAATTTCAGATCGACTCGGTTGAAAAAAAATCGCATTTGAATACTCGGTAATTCCTTAATCTCTTCGATCAGTCCATTTTTCCAAATTCCTTAAATACATATGCGAGGTATGATTCCTCTAATATCTTCAAGTCCTATATCGTACTACAAGAAAAAAAAATAATGTTAATTAATTCACCAACCATGATGTTTAGACGCTCTTAGCCCCAGACCGTTGATTCTTTTGGTCAACTCGGCGCTGGCTCTTTCGACGACCCCCTGCGCTGATATCGAAGACATCTCTCAAGAAGCGGAGGCGCACTCCCTTTGCTCAGCCACGACTTGTAGTCAAGACAAGTAGGGACGCGTGTGACCGTGGTTGCAACGTTTCATATTCGACAGCCACGGAAACAAAACTCAATCTTCGAGTTTTACACGGTTCCTCTACCACTCTCTTGTTTTTTCCTGCGTTTCGGTTCTTCTTTTTGCGCTTGCAACGTCCAGCTGCTTTCACGACAATAACGGGTTCCTCCAGCACATAAGGTCAATCGTTAATTCCATGAAAGTTGTTCGATCATAACGTTCAACAGCTTTCTAAATTTATCAGGTGTATCAGCGCGCGTAGCCAAGGAGAACGAAACGCAACCCTTCGAGATAGCTCGTCGCATGCGGCGAATCGATGACGGAACGTTTTGCTGGAAAGATCTATTTTAATCGACAGCTCGTGACAGTCGCGTGAACCGTTTGACGAAAGATTTATATGTCACAAAAACGAAAGGGGACGATAGTTCAGAACGAAGAAAAAGAAGTGGAAAAGATAGATAATGACGAAGATACGTTACGATATGATATAAGTATACGTTCGACGACTAATATTCTTCGTATAAAACGAACAAAATATCACGTTCGTTAATCACGATTCGAGTTTATGTAATAAACTTGACCACTTCACTAAAAAGTGTACAAATGATGGAATGCCTCTTCAACACTAGCTGTCGAATCGATAAGCATCATCGGCACAGACATTTCTATCGACGATGATCTGGTTTATTCGCGTCTAATACATCCCCACAATAGTTGTCGAAATAATTGAACGCGCCACTATATCCGTTTCCCGTTCGTAGAGCACGATGTGGACTATGCACACAGCCTTTACACCGCGGTGCTTCTCTTTCTTTCCTTCTCTGTTTATGTACCAGTCATGATACCGAGCGAAAAACAAAGTTAGAAGGTGGAGCTGCTGCAACGAGCACGGTACATGGGGGTGGTTTGTGCGAGACTGAATCGATATTCGCGCTGAACTTGTCCGGCTGCCCCCCACTCGAGCCGCACGAGACCGTGTGGTTTCCAGGCGCGAACCAACCTTTTACGCCTGACAAACAGTGAACCAACGTACTTATCGGGTCGCCTGAAACTATGCAAACCAGTCGACGATCCGAGATGAGCATTGCATTGATCGCAACAGTGTGTAGGATGACGTAAGGAGGAGGTAGAGGAATTTAGCAAATGCGATTTGACGCTTTAAAATGTTCAGTTTAAATTAAAGTTATGGATCACAAGGCAAGGGAATCATATTAATTTATCTACACATATCGACAAATGTTTAGCTAAAAATATAATGTATTTTGTATAGGAGTAATTGATATAATTGAAGTATTAATGAGAAATTGTATATTTTCTTTCGTTTCGTTTCAGATTTAACATTTATACATCATTTCAATTGATGTAACATCTTCCGTCTTTCTTTGATATAAAAAAAGATTTTACTTATGCTATCTTGAGACCAGCAATAGAATTCTCCAGAAGCTAAATTAGAAATTAAATTGTTAGTATACTTGTATTGATTATATAGATGTCAAAGAAATTGTATAGAGATAAGATTTACCTTGAGATCCCAAACTACTAATTGACCATCTAAACCGCTCGTACTAAATTCATTATCTGATACTTTGCGCACACAGTTGATAGTATTTTGATGTATACTGTCTAAGGCATTATCGTTCGTGTCGGTTCTCGCTTGGCGATCTAACGATTGAAATTTACGCATAGCGGACAAACCAGCAGCCTCCTTTTTCTGTGTATTGTCTAATTTTGATACAAAATATAGTTGACCATTATCGTCTATAGAATACAGCATAGGCATACAACTATGACCCTAAAGGAATTATTTAGTTTGTGAGTCATATATTTATAATGAAAATTATCGCAGTTGAAAATATAAATAAATACCACAGCGATAATGGAATTGGACCCCATCCAAACACAACATAAAAATGGCAAATGCTCTGTATACAATCGTATAACAGCATTTCCTTTAGTAGCATCTGCAATGCAAATTGATGAATTGTGTGCTACCCAACAAATTTTATTGCCACAAGGACTAAATGCAACAGAGTGTATCCAACCTCCTGAGTATAAATAGAAAGGAAATGATTAATAAATATGACAATAAGATTTCTATTAGCATTGTAATAAAAAGAACACTTCTCTACCTCCATTGGGAGTATTCTGGAATTCGGCAAGTAATGTTCCTAAAGTATTACTGTGACCCCATGGACCATTACCAGGTGCATCTTCCATGTCACTAATAAATGCACTAAATACACGAACTTTATAATCAGTGGATCCAGCAACCAAAACTTTATTATCTGGGTGCCAATCGACTGTAGTTACAGTAGACCTTAATGGGCGTTTTATATGCTTACACTGCCACCAATTGTTTTCAGAAACAAAATAACAAACAGCTATTACTCTACCTCCAGATCCAACAGCAAATTTATTTTCTACAGAGAAGGAAGCAAGCAATTTTTCAGCTTACATTTATTCAAACCCAAATCAACCACACTTCAGCTGGCTCATACCTAATGGTGACCACTTTACACATGTTGCTGCACGATTTATTCTTAAAAGTACCCATGCAGGATTCCACTTTCCATCTCCTTCCTGTGTCCAAACGTATGCATTCTTATCTGCGGAGCATGTTACTATTCGATTGGTATTTGGTGCCCAATCAATACCCATAACATGCATATCATGTTCCTGTAGATTCTGTAACAATTTCCAACCACTCGACGTGCGTTTGTAAACTTGGATCTCATTGTTATTTGGACAAATAGCCACTTCTGTAAAAAATATATTAACTCTGATCATTGATTGGCAAAGGTACTATACGCGTCAAACAAATGTCAAACCTTTTTTGTCTTTATTCCAAGCATGACAGCTGATAGCGTCAACACCTAAGTTATGAACTTCTGTCATTTTGTATTATATTTTTTACCTGAGGAATTCAATAAATTTTACATACGATATCTATGAATCACCACACATAACCACATAAAACGGGTGCGGTCACGTATGTATTAATGTTATGACGGCCCTCCAATACTCGCCACCAGAGGGATGCACATCAAACACACAAATCTCGAAAGTCTCCACTCTACTTCAGTCTTCACCTTACTCTTCTCTCTTTATTTTACTAATCATAGTTATTCCAAATTCCAACGTCTAATCGGTCTAATAAACGGCCTTGTTCAGAAGTCTTTTACTCTTTGACTGACGGACGAGATTACTTATGCTTACTAAGAGGCTTCAAACGAAACACGCTTTTCCTTCTTTTTTCTTTTCCTTTCCTTTCCTTCCTCTTTCCTTCCTAACATAGTAGAGATTGTATACTTGGGTTAACTTCATGTACTAACATGATGATATGATACATAGATATGTTCGTGCAGGGATTCGTATTACGATGCGTTCATACGTCTCACGGTTCAATTCGTAAATATAGAAAGACAAGAAAGGAACTCAAGTATGATTAGTTTAGCTTTGCGAAAACAACGAACATACGTATAGTAATATCATCATGCTCATATATAAAGTTAACTCAAATATAAAAAGTAGTAAAAGTTCATGAATATCTCGGAAACTAACGCCAAGCAGCGGTTATATAGCGGTATATATAGGAAAAAGTTGCTCAGAATCATGTTATTGACGACATATTTGAGAATAAAATTATATAATTATCATTTATTATACGTAATCATTAGTTCAGTTTAATTTACCTATAATACCAACTTTCTATATAATATTAGTGTTCCATATATTGGTAGTTCTGAATTCGATTGTGGATATGCAATTGGTCTTTGTTCAGTTTATATAAAAGAATATATTTATGTATGTATATTGATATAGAACATTACAGTGTATTTCTATGAAAACATTTTGTTTGTATGATATATGTATATGTAATAAATAAAGTCTTTTAAAAAAATACTATAAGCTCGATCGATTCAGATATCGATAAATACATTGCGGGAATCCCATTATTACATGTTTAGTAATCTCAATATTTTGTAGTTTGTAAGACAAAAGAAGCCTTCTAGTTAGTGATCCCTTGTTTTAAGAGAAGTATCATCAACTATTCACATTTCGATTTTTGTAAGTTATTGTAACAACAATTGTTATATTATTACATATTTGAACAAAGTAAAAAGTATAACTATCTAAAAGAGAAAATTTCTTCTCTAATAAAAGTTTAAGTTTGCTTGTATATATATATATATATTATAATTTTTATTGTTTAATATCTTGTAAGTATTAAATGTAAGTATCTTGTAAGTATGTAAGTATTGCTGATGTTAAAAAGGCATCTTTACTTTATAAGACAGAAAGATTTAGAACAAAGATTATTGAAAAGTTGAAACGAATTTTTAAAAATATCCTTATTATATGTATGTTATAGAAGTATTCAAATCTAAAGTTACCAAAGAAAAATGGATGTAGATGAATGGATATTGTTCAATTCAAATATATTTTCAAACCAGTTTGATTTAGATTACAATCATATGAATAGTAGCTCAGAAGAAACAAGTCCTGAAAGTTATATGTATCCATTATTTTCAATATTAACTAATGTGGAATTACATATGGATACATGTAAAACTGATAACAATCATAACACATGTGCTATGTCCAGTAGAGAAAGTTTGGAGAGTAATAATAATGACTCAAATAATAATTTAGATTTTATTCACAAGTCTCAAAAGCAGACAGATATAATTTCATTATCTCAAAGTGATATATATAAATCAAAATCTATAGAATCTTTGAGCAATACATCATTAAGTGACTCTAACGATTACCAGATTACAAAAATAAAAGAGAAAGCTCATCAAATATGTACACTTCTGCCAATATATGAATATGATCGTGTGTTTGGAATTTTATATAAAAATCGTTATGCAGAGAATTATATAGAGCTTAGTTTGTGGGATTTATTACCAACGGAAAGGCCAGCAATAAAAATTTCTTGTAATATGGAATTCGTAGATGACAATTCTGTCAAATGCAAACAGATATTTTGTCACAATGGTTTATCAACACAGCAAAAACATGTTCATGGGAGAAAAAGAACTAGTTCTATGAAACAAACAAGTGACCTATTAAGCATGCAATATTCATCGAATAATTCAAATACCAAAAGTAAGGAGACTGTTCTACAAACAAGGTATAAAGGGAATAATAGCAAGAATTATGGACAAATATTACATAATTATATGCAATATTTGAGTAATAAGGAAAACATTAAGAAACAGAAATTATCTGCCATATATAAACAGAAACAATTAAAAAATCCAACAAAAATGTTAGAAATATCAAATGTTGATTTAGGTAATATAAGACCTTATAGAATAAATTCTGGTGATTCATCATTTACTAATAAAAGAAATGTTATTAGGACAATAATTTCACCTAAAAATACATCGCCTAATATATCACCATGTTCCAAAAGCACATTGTATGATACTGCAACAAGTGATGTACCAGTTGTAGTAACAAAATCACAAGATTCACTTAAAAACATAGAAGTGAAACCATCAACTTCTACTGGAATTTATTCTATACAAAATACCAAACATGTGTTTGGAGGTACTAGAAAAAAAGATATCAAGTTTTTGAAGAAAACTAGTGAGAGCAAAAAAGATATTGATATAGAAAATACTAGAATACCCCTAAGGATGGAACTGGATAAAAGATTAGAATTTATATTTCCCGATTTAGATAAGAATTACATTAAGAAACTATGTGAAAGATATTCAAATACAGATCTTAGTTTAGATAAACAGTTTGAGGAGTTAATTAATATCATAGTAGAAGATAGACAAGTATGTCCTGTTGAAATAAATAGCAAAATAAATCAGGAAAAAGATTATGATATAGATGAAAAATATAATTATTTAAAAGGAATTTTTCCTAATGCAGACCCTGCATATTTAAAAAAAGTTATAGTACAAACAGCTAATGATCCTGCTAAATTAGACCAGTTCATAGAAGATCAATGTAAATGTCCTACTTATCTAACAGTAGATGAAAAAATAAGACGAATGCGTATTACAGAACAGCAAATGCTATACATTCATGAATTTGATGTGAAACAGTTTTTAGAAATGTATCCATCTCCACATACATATTTTGAAAATTCAAAAAGAAAGCATGGATATAATCCTGACGCACTTGAATTTTTGAAATATCATTTTAATAAATTTGAGGTATGTATGTTAAAATATAATATGTCACTTGCGATATATAAAGCATTATTTGAAATTTATAGGTGGAAACTTTAATGAATGTGTATCAACAGCATAATTATCACTTGACTATAACTGCAAACGCTTTAGAGAATATGGAACCAGATAAAAAAACAAACTATACAACCATGTGGGAAAAAACTCTATCAAATGATATTCCTTTATTGCATGAATGTGCATTTATAAAACATAAAAATCGTATTACAGAATATCAAAAAGAATTAAAAAAAAGAGAAGATGAAGAATTTAAGGAGTTACAAGTAAGTTATTATATTATAATACACGCTAAAAAAATGTTATACACTGAAAAGAAAATAATATCATTTTCTTATTTGTTTACTAGAAAAGAAATGAACTTTTAACATGTCAGTGCTGTTTTGTTGAATGTATACCATCTAAATGTTCAACATGTGATGATGGCCACGTATTTTGCAACTTGTGCATTGTACGGGGAACTCAAACACAAATTGCACAGGGGAATGGGCATGTTCCATGTTTTGTAGATTGTGATGGAGAATTTAGACTTTCGACTCTTCAGAAAGTATTAACACCGATGGAATTTAGTACATTTGTTCGTAAGAAGCAAGAAAGAGAAGTAATGTCTGCTGGAATCCTAGGTTTAGTTTCATGTCCATTTTGTCAATTTGCATCTATACCTCCCTTAAAAGATAATGTTTTTAAATGTCTTAATCCCGAATGTATGAAAGAATCGTGTAGGTTAGTTCGATTTAAAAAGATACAATAATTATACTCACCAAATTTATGTTATGAGAAAATTCTTCATTTCTACCATTATTATGCACTGTTATATTTTGAAATAGATTATGTAAAGAGGTAAATCATATACCGCTTAAATGCTATGAAGAAAAGACTGAGAAAGCACGTTTGTTTTTGGAAGAGAAAATGACAGAAGCACTTGTACATAAATGTCACAGATGTAGCCGTCCATATTTTAAGGAGGATGGATGCAATAAAATCACTTGTGTCTGTGGCTGTATGATGTGTTATCTCTGTGATGAAGAAATTACTGGATATGAGCATTTTCACAAGTATGCATCACATAGAAGTTGTTTAATTTAGACCCTATTAATTAATAGAAATATTTGATTACCAGAGGTATATGCCCATTAACGAGTGACGATTATTCATTAAATGCTGCAGCAGTTCAAGCAGTTGCTAAGAAAACTATGAAATACATAGAAGAAAAGGATCCCAATATAAAGATAAATGCTGATATTGTTTTCTTAAATACACAATACAATCACAGTGATGATAATAATCAATTAATACAGGTAAGATGTTAGTTTAATGATTTACAATTAAAATGTAGCTTTATTGATATTAAATACTTCTTATTTACTTTATAGAAACGAGTAGACAATATAACAAGATTTGATTAAGCGATATGTAAGGTATATATAGGGTTTCTCTTCGGAAAAGGATTAGTTTTGTGTAGCTACATTATAATTTTTTTTTCATGTGTTAAATATTTGTAAAACTTAAAAGAATGATATAAGTACATTTAAGTTCTATTATACAAAAGTTGTATTCTGATGTTTGATTGAAATTGAACATTTTTGTTAACAATTGTTGAAATTTTATTTGGAATTGTCTAATATTTGATAATTTTGCATTTTTATACATTAATGACTGTTGATAATGGAAGAGGTAGAGGTAATATACAAACGAGATAGAAATACAACAAATCATCAGATGCATCTATTTTTATTTCGAATATTATTAATGTGTACATGTTCAATGTATCATAAAACTTAATAAATACATTACTTTTTAAACTTAATGAAAATATTACCTTCCTTTTTCCTTTTTTTACTTTTTAGTATTTAGTAGCCCATTCGAATGTCAATAATTCCTTCTCCATAGTTATGAGGAGATTCACTGGTTTGAGATTGTGAAGTAGTAGTAAGTATTGGCATAGTTGTTCTGGGATTCCCCTTAACATTTCCATTACTATTAAGATTTTCATTGTTAGAATTTACGTTATCAGAATATTTCTTATTGGCACTTGTACAACCAAGATTTTCATTACTTATTGGCTGTATTCCATCAAATTCAGTAATGATCTGCAAATGATTATTTGAAAATTAAAATATTTACTTTAATATAAAGATCTAACTTATCACTAATGAAATTACATATCATTTAACTTATTCATATATGAAATGTATATGTATAACATTTTCCAAGAACTTCTGTCATTGATGTTGTACTAAGTAACTTACGATTTCGCCTGTTAACGGACTATGACAAATCCTCACAGCAGTACAAGATTCTGAGGCCTTATTCTGTTGGTTAACTTTGTGTGGAAAGAGTTTTTCTAATTGTTTATGGAATGGTGACTGGTCTGATGAGACTTGCATGTATGCCGGTGTTGGAAATGAGTGTCCTGGTGTAGGAAATAAATGTTCTGGTATAGGAAATGAATGTCCTGGTGATTCAAATTGATGCTCCGGTGATGGAAACCAGCGTTTCGGGTGGAAAAATCTATTCAAGGGCCTTCCATGTTTTTCCCGGAAAACATTAGCATCGGCCACTGTTAGTAGGAGACATACAGCGAGAATTTGTTTCATCTCCTGAATAATAGAAATTAATATTAATATACGGTAACGTGCAATAAAATAAAGCAAGGATATGATACACTCGTTCCGATACACAATGCTACAATAAACTCGAAACAATACCGAAGTTACTGAGAGAAGGAAAAAATACTCATTATAACTATACATTCATGCATTGTGCAAAAACATTGTTGGTTAAACAGAAAAAAATACTATTGGTTAAACTGTGATTCATAATCAAGATGCTTAACCAATTACATATCCTTGGCTGATTTTAATCAGATTTTTTCTAAAAAGTCTCATCAGTATTACTGTATTTATATGTAGGTTTCATGTAAATTTTTACCATGATGTGACCTCGAAATTCATTCTATATCTCTAATTACGAAGAAATCACTTTTATTCTTAGTATGGAGTAACATTATTTTAAATAATTTCTCTCAAGTTCTTTCCAAGTGGTAGTGGCTAATATAACATACATGACTATCTCATTTCCTTTGATACCATGGAGTAAAAGTACATTTTTTCTACATTTTTTTAGTTTTCTAAGCTAATCAAGACGAGCTAATTGAAGGAGTTCAGGGACAAAAATATAGAAATGATAAACGGCCACGGGCGCTATGTCGTAACTCACCGTTGAAGAAGTGCAAAGGACAATTTACGTTCACCGAATTTACCGGTCATAGACAGAGAGAGAGAGAGAGAGAGAGAGAGAGAGAGCAGACGATCCGGAACTGTTTAAACGTTGGCGAGGCCTTTTGGAGTATATATATATATTTTTATGTATACGTACTTCCCTAGCAGGGACACAGTCCGATACCTGGGCATGACCCTGGACAGGAGACTAACGTGGAAGACACACATCTCAGATAAAACGAAGCAACTAAAGGACAAACTAAAAAAAACTCTATTGGCTCACGGGCCGACGCTCCAAACTAAACATACAGAATAAAATTACCCTCTACAAGACCGTAATAAAACCTGTCTGGACCTACGGAATCCAACTATGGGGAACAGCAAGTAACTCCAACATTGAAATACTCCAACGCTTTCAATCGAAAACGCTAAGATCCCTAATTGACGCACCTTGGTATGTAACCAATGAAACAATACACCGCGACCTCAAGATACCCACCGTCAAAGAGGAAATAGCAAAATATAGCGACAGATATAGCAAAAGAATCAACAAACACCGAAACCCCCTAATCACTGGACTACTCGATACGACGGACCAGATTCGCAGGCTGAAGAGGCACTACCCGCTAGACCTAAACGTTAGATTCATTTAATTATCCAAATTAAGCATTTGCACTTACTTATAATACTTATAAATTATACCTATCTATAATAAGTATTAACTTATTGTAAATAAACAGCCATGTCACTGCGCCACGCCAGAAAAATTACTGAAAATTCTCAACGCGAGAATTGATTGTAATTTCAACAAATATATAAAAAAAATAAAAAAAAAAAAAAATGTATACGTACTTCTGGGGCTACTTTCGACGATTTGAGTCTTGAGATTAGCAAATACCATTAATCGCATAAGTCGCAAGCAATGTGTTTTTAAACGTGGATCACCGTGAATTTATGGTAATTTATGCCGAATTGCGATCATCGTAACAAAGGTCAATGTAAGTCAGTAGCTTTTGTGATTTGATCATTTGTGTTACGATCTAACGCATTGACGTAGGGGCTGTCGATGTGAATTGTAATCTTAAGGCGTAGCAGAGTCATAAAGTCAATTAATCAGAATGTTACAAATGGATTGTCAGAAAAGCAACTTAAAGTTTTAAGCAAACGTAGTTTCATTGAAATACGATCATCTTTCATAAATGCAAAATTCATGTTTCCAAAAATGTTCATCACATTAATATTTTGTTCATTCTCGTTATAGTCAATAATGAGGTTTTGGAGAATGGACATTTAATGTGCATCATCCTAATATGTGCGTAATTATAAATTGTAAAGTAATTACAAGATGAAAATATTTCGCTATTCAAACGTTATATATATATATATATATATATATATATATATAATTATTATATTAGTATAGCATATATATTATTATTTATGGCGTAACAATATCCTTCAAAAGTAAAATACGTTGAGATTCGAAAACCATGTTCTTTGGGTTTGTTTTAGATACCCTCTCTAGGAAGAGATTTCTTGGCTCTCTGCACCTTTTATTCGCGTGCATTAAGAAACAATTCAGAGATAACCAGCTTCACATTATGTTATACGATATTTTGTACGTCTAAATTACTCTTATTCAGAAACGGTGAGGTTAGAGCTCTTTTTTATAAAATGATTCTCCTAGCCATTTTACACAACATATTAGTTTTCCAATAATTGTTTTTCCCTAATTGATCAAAAAGTCATTTTCGCAGTGAATATTTGTGATGATGAATATCTCTATTTCTGTAAGGTTAGACTCTAGATTGACTCGTGTATAGATAATATACTAAATAACGTATCATTAAAATTTCAAAGACATTGTAAGAAAATCAATTTATGTTACAGATATCTTAACACGAAAATAATTATCACTTCAACGATGAAAATATTAGACAAGGAGTATTGTGACGAAGGTGAAAATTTCGAATAACTCAAATGAAGAAAAATATGAGGAAGTTGGATTATTATCGGGATTTTGGCATATATATATATATATATATATATATATATATATATATATATATATATATATATATAAAGACTTACACCGATTCTAAACGCATCATGTCTTATTCACGTACACCATGCAGCTACTAAGCGTATTTATTCTTTTCTTAAGTTTCAACTACTTTGTGAAACGTATTCTTCTCTTTGTCTGTCAGAAATATACATTTTTATAATTATCATTCACCATATAAAATATTTATTTATATATTGTATAATTATAATTATTTCATTTTTCATATTGTCATAAGTCGATTTTCAGCCGAGTAATAAATTTATAATTACTATTTCAAAGAGAATTTGCCTAGAATAATAGAATATGTATAGAATAATTCTGTTTTAAATTTCTTTAGGTTTACCTTACAATGGTGGCGCCGAGAACGTATTCCTTGGGACGACCCAACGACTTCATCACTAATGAGAAGCAGCGATAAAATATTAAGCAACGTATTGGGTTTGGGAATGGCTAAATTCGAATTCAACAAAAGCGTTAAACTCGCAGTTTTAAAATTATTAGTCGCTGAAATTAACGTTTTAACGAACAATGTTCAAAACAGCAACGTTTTTTATTTAATGAATGCGTCTGTCTTCAAACACCTCATGAACATATTGGGACCATTATCATCGAAGAATAGTGATAGAATTCCTTTTCCCGAGTAGAAATAAGAATCTGATAAAGACTGGTTTCACGAAAATGTGGAAATTCCTGTGATTTACAAAGATTTGCCAGGAAGTCCTGTGTCAACGTCAGAGGAACCATTGATCGAAGAATCTTCAATATTTGTCGAAGAATCGTCTGTTTAGAAGAAATTTTGTAGCTATAATATTTTTTATTATTGGCGTTTATGCGGATTTATATTTCTATGAACATAGTTTATAGAAATGGGTAGCCGGAAAAAGTTTATCATCTATATGCCACTTATTAAGTATTATGACAAGTATTATTTTTTGTGTATTTTTGGTATATTTTTAAGTACTGTGATTAACACATTTTGCGAACTTTTGCATTAAAAGTTTTTGTTTTTAGATGTATATATATGTATCTTTAGTTTAAGTAGTAACAACATATTTAGTTTAAGCATTATTTTAGATGATTTATATAGATATTAATTCCGTTGCGTCGTTTGGATACTAATCAAATTATTGAAGCTATTTCCACTAGCAAAAACTGACCATTTTACAATGTTATGACTTTACAACTTATAATTTTACGAATAAGGAACTGTATTTTCCTCGAAAGATCAGTCATAAAAAACTTGTACTAGAAAAAGCCCTTTAAAAACAAATAAACATACAGTATAGGATACATTGAAAATATACAGAATACAGAGTACTATAAAAAGATATAGTGAAAATAGAAAAACAGAAAGGTAAAAAAAGAAAGCTATTATAAGAAATATCGATGTCAGTTTTCTGGAAGTATCAGTTCGCTCTGCTCTTTAAAAAAATTCGGCGTTTCGTTACTGCTCCGTATGGGCTCGTCTCGCGTGTTTATTAATTGTTTGAGCTTCTCATAGTCGTTCTTTCCATGGTAAATATCTTCTAAAACGAATGTCGTGGTCATAAGGACAGACACTCCAGCGAAGATCACCCACATAACCAGTTCGAGCGTGACCTGAATGAATTATAAAAGAATTTTAATTATCACAATTTTCATTTAGCAAACTAAAAATCATAACGAATCGTAACTGAAAATCATAATAACTTTTAAGCCAAAATTTTAAGAATTTAAATGTCAAAGTATCATCACCTTTGTGTCTTAGTAAGTACAACTTAGAGTTGTAGTAATATTAATTATGAAATATTAATTAATATACAGTAACATAAAATAATATATAACTCAAAGGGGTTGTAGTATTCACTGAGAGGAGTAAAAAAATGTCTAATAAACGTAGATCTTAAAAATCGATCTTTTGTATGTTGATTACATATCCCATGTTGATTACATATTTTTTACTCCTTTCGATGAGTACTGCCATCCCTTCAAGTTATGGACCCTTTTTTTACGATCATGCTATGTCATATTAGAGATTTTATATTATATATCTTCTTATTTTCGGCCTCATAACCCTGAAAAGCACTTTGCTCTCAGTCTGCCTATGTCTATAATTTTACTTATTTTATTTACATTAATTTAATTTCTCACTTTCGGTCTTTTCTCTTCCTTCTCTCTCATAAGAGATTATATATATATATATATATATATCTTATATATAACAATAATATATTCTATATAATATGAAATATTTATTTGTATAAATATTTACTTCTACTACGGTTTTCAGGATAATCTTTAAACGATGATTGACAGAAACCCACTGCCAGATTATCACTGGCAGAAGAATGATCAAAAGTAGTGCTTCCAGAGCGTGCAACACTATCAACGATATCGAATGATAAATCATCGATTTTCTTCGAAATTTCCGTCTACAATGACGCAGTTATTTTATCGTTAATATTAATATATATTCTATTTCGTAGTATCTTACATTTTTAAGTACCTATTTTCTAATTTTTCTTTTTCTTCTTGGTTTTCTTCCGCTTCGACTACTTCGTCGTTGTTTCCGCTATCCCTTTGATTTTTAATGTCGTACATGTTAAATGACATTTGGATAAATTAAATGTAAAGGATTTCCCCGAGAGATAACTGTTTGTAGATAGGAAGCATTCAGTACCGTGAATTTCCTAGTACATCTCATTTTAAATTTGTCAGATTAGACAAATTGGACGATGAAAAATTGGATGGACAAGGATCTTGCTATCTTTCGTTTGTTTTCATTTAGTTTCCATTCACAAGGTGAACAAAAAATTGCTAGATACCAGGGGATCACATACAAGTTATTTCTCTTATAAAAATTACTCAGGGTACAATAAAACATCAAATTTCAAATAGTTACATCAATCATAATTCAATTTACGTATTTATGAGTCAATCATCATCTAATTGCAAATAATAAACTTGAAATGTAGATTCAAATTTAATTTATTTTCCTTACAACACGTAGTGTAACAAAATATCAAAATGTGAAATAATAATATCGTATATCATTAATAATTAATCGTTATCTAATTACTAATAAACTACAGATTCCATCATCAATAATCGTAATACTATTTGGTAACGTTCTTTATCCGGCATTTACATCATTCGTTTATCGCGCTTTCGATCATTGTAGTAACTCATTTCCAGTCGCCAGTCTTCAACAACCGCTTTCTTCTTTTATGGCACAAAGTGACGCTGACTCAATCGGTTAATTATTATGATAATTAGGCGACTTCAAGGATCCGCAACGCAAACATTTTACCGATTTCTTGTTTGCATATCTTTCGTAAAACAGTCGGGCGTTGCCTTATCGCATTTTGATGTTGTTCCAAGCGATTGAGACAGAAAAAAGCGGTTTGATGGAAAGAATTTCAGTAAGCTGGTTGTTAGTTGTAATAAGATTTCCAACCAACTGGCAAACTGTGAACATGATTTCTTCTTCGATGCTGCCTTCTAGCCACCTGTTGCCTGTACACGAATAGCGGCCTAAAAATTTTGGCATCTTGAGCTTCTAGGTCTTCTGGATCATTTTTTAGATTGTCTTGCTTTGTTTCTGCTTCGATGGATCTGGTTATTCTGGATCTTTGATTCGATGGAATTTGATAGCTGGCTGGAGGTTCCTGTGAATTACTTCTTTCAATATAACCGTTCATTTCGAGATGCTCTTTGGTTTTTCCGTAGGCTTCGACCTAAAATTGATTGATAAAGATGGTGAATTTTATGTAAGAAAATATTTTTTAATGCAATAAATAAAATTTCTATTTCGATCTTTAAGATCGAGTAATCAGTTCTCCGATAATTTATCATTCATATTTTGATGGTTAATAAAGAAAATTATATTGTTTGTATACAAATTTCGCGTTGTATTAGGTTTTTAATAAGTTAAAGAAAATTGTTAATGAAAGTAAAGAAGAGACTCCTTTTAAGGAAGATCATTAGTTTCTTATCGAATTTCAGATTTTGTTTTCAATTGAAATTAGGCTTACGAAAAGAACGTGTTTCCATAGTATAAGTGACGCAATATGTGTTAATGTATATATTTTAAATCGTCAGTGAAATATTTAATTTTGTATGAAGTTCGAGAGAAGACACAAATTTATTTCTATAAAATTAATTACCCAATTAAACATTATATGTATACATAAAAAGAAAAAATCTCGGAATGACAATAACAATTGAACAGATTTTCCTATTATCCCATTATTCTAATATTAATATCCTCGAAATTTAGAAAATATTCCCACCCACCGTACGAGCAACCCTCGAAGTGTCCTCAATATCTTTTATAATTTCTTCCTGTGTCTTCTTTTCAATATAGCCATTATTCTCCAAATTCTTTTTTTGCATTCCATACGCCCGAATTCCAGGAAGATCCTCTTCGGAATTAATATGGATCTTTTCCACTTTCCCATCAAATCCATGTTGATTTTCTATATGCAATCTCCTAGTTCGACTGTTTTCCCTGAATTTCCTTGGAAGCCTGTCTGGTATGTCTCCTACAGTCCGCAATCGCGACACAGTTGGATCGGAAAGCTCTGCGTTCAATGATACCGCATAGTTGACATCGAACGATGCCATCAGAAACAGAACCTGCAAAAGATTCAGAATAGAAACAAAAATTCAATGCACATAATTTTTTAATCGCATTTTAATTATGTATGATTTTAAGATAATTGTTATTGAACTTGGAAAAGATTGGACGCTTTTTGTTACGTATTGGTTAGATAATCTATACTGTTTTTAATGTTTCGATAAACAAGTTTTGTTGATGCGTGTATGACATTTTCATAAGGGGTTGATATATTTAAATAATCAATGATATCGCTACTATAAATTTTCATGGAGTTTTCCAACTTTTTCTACAGTTGCTAATATTATTATCAAATCATTATAGCTCTATTGTCATAAAAAGTTTTAAATACTCAACGTCCAAGCAAAAAGTTCATTGTTTGCCAAACTTTTATCAATATTTTATTTTACTTGATTAACTTAAAGGCTGAGCTATTTATATCAATATAATACGATTATATGTTATACATGATTATATTAATGATTAATAATAATCAATTAATATCCATACGGTATATTAATGTTATCACCAGACTGATTTTTATGCATTTATGCGAAATTTAAAAGTGCAAAAATATGCAGAGTATATACATACAATAGATAAAGATATATAAAATATCCAAAAGTAGAGTATTCATAATAAGTTTTAACAAGTAAATCAAATCGCTGTTTAAAATGTACCCCATCAATTTTGTTTATAAAAATACAAATTTGCATAAAAATTCGCAATCTAGATATCACGTTAACTTTCTCTTACCACGAGTGCAGTCCACATGGCGCAAAGATTAAAGTTTCTCAACTGAAGATATCGAAATCCACAACAACGAATTCCGTTCTCGGCGACACTTAGATCACGATTGAGGGAACAGATTGGTCGAGCATCGGTTATATACGTGACGCGTTTGCGATCTCGAGGAACGCGATTAAGTTGCTGCCACTCTTGACGTATACAGAGAGAGGACGATGCGGTTGGAGCTTCCAGTTTAGATGTGAGTCATCTTGGCGACCGATCCTCGGAAAAAAGAAAAGTAAAGAGGGTCGTCTTGTTTCTTTAATCACTATCGAATTGGCTTTCTACGCGAAAGCTCGAATACCTTGAATGTTTTCTTAGCCTGGCCTTTTTTTCCCGACCTTTCATTCCGCGTGAAACGATAGCGATATTGTTTGTAATTTCTTTCATCTTACATTTTACTCCAATGTATCTTCCCGATGATATGCATTATTGCATTTTTAGCATAAATGTATAATATTGATAATTATTATAGATTTTTTAAAATATCCTTTTGTTTCATGTTTTCTTCCTTTTTTTTTTTTTCTTTAGTTGTTATGTGAAGTTGCAATGTTTGAGTTACTTTTCATAATTGTGATATTTGTAGAAGTTTGAACATTGCTTTACATTTTCTGTTATGTGCATCTGCAATAATAATTATTTTTATTTTACAAGGTCATTTTATTGATAAAAGAACCGATTAGATAAATATAAACGCATGTTTGTAATTAGAAGCATTAGATATAACTCTTAACAAAGAAACCACAACTTCTTTTGGCGACCACTCCTAGTTCCTATATGAATAAAACAAACTAATTAGATGTAGATCTTGATAAAAAGAAAAATATTATAGTCTAGCGAAAATCACTGAAACGTACATATCCATAGAATTAAATTCTATATTCTAATTCCTTTTTATTATATTTCAAAGGAATCTTTATAATGTTCAAAATTATATTTCGTATCTGCCAGTTTATTTCTGTAATTGCCATCCATGAAGAGTCAGCCCTTTGCTCATTGACTAACAAATTTCAAGAACAGACCCCTATTTTACACCTTGATAATTCCCTTAAAAGATACTCCACTTATTCATCACATTAGTACGAAGAATTTTGCCAACATACCTCTCAAACTAGTCACCACATTTTTCATAGGTGTTAAACGTCCACTCAGTGGTTGTTAAACATTCGTATGATCGGGGTCATCCACAATAGGGATTCCTAAGTGCGCCTTTCTCCCTACTACCAATATTGCGCAGAAAACAATCGATGATGTACATCGATGCAAACAATCGATTGATCCGAAATTTGATAAATATTCGTTCGAAAAGTATTTGAAGGTTAATTATTCAAGGTAAATTAGCATACAATAGCGCGACCGGTAATAAATCCAAGTTTACGTGAATATAGATTCGTAAATATGCATATTCTATATTAAAATGTATGTATTTGGGATGTATAAATTTTCGTGCGAATATCGTACTGCGCAGTAGCAATCTGAGTGAAACAGAAAATGAATACAGCATCGTGTGCACCGTTGCATTTTGGGATAGAATTGACAATTAAAATATCGTGTATTTGTCGAATGAAAAAGAAGAATGCTTCGTAAAAATGCGTAGAAACACTGAAGAGGGGAATGAAAATTCAAGACAATTTCCAAAAATGTAAAATAGAGTTCCTTTCTTGAAATTCGCGAAACAATGAGATTTTTTGAGTACGAAAGTTCAAAATTTCCATTTCTTTTCTAATAAGGTTCCATATTTAAATGTTTGTTGTTACACGTTTTAGTTGATGACGAATTTATAATACGTTCGAGAAGGCATTTGATTTTTGCAAATAAAATTTGGCAGACATGGAATTGATCAATGGTCTTCCTTTGACTTAACAACATTCAAACAACTGCATATCTTCAAGGTATAATATGTAACTTTAATCTCCTATGTCTTTAAAATTATCACACATATACAATAGCTACCAAAAGTATGTACACATCGTTATATACATATATTACAGCATTTTAAGTGTATTAAGCATCGTATCATTTCAAAGTACTTTCGTATGACTATAAAAATATAATTGACACTATGAAATGTAGAAGTAATATGCAAATATTTTTTGTTCGCTTGATGTTGAACAATTAGAATCTGCTCTCCAAATTCTGAAATTTAATTTTAATGAACATTAATTTGGTGCACACTCTCACCGTACGTCTGCTCGACATCTTCGGTGAATGAATCTAGGAAGGAATGAATGACTAACTATTCTGCCTAAGGGTATTAACATGTCGTTAATTCGTTTCTACAATATAATGTATATAGTTATCGGGACACATTCGTAGAAAACTGGTTTGTGAATATTTATCGAACACGTTTGACCACTAGAGACATTAATCTCTGAGAATTTAAATTTAATCATTATTTAAAGAAAGTTATACGTATCTGGGTTGTTTATAAGAACTCCTTTTTAGGTTATCGTGTTATTTATTATCACATAAATTATTCGTACAGATACTTGGAATTTGGGATTGGAATTTATAGATTTATCTTCTTTGATCCTGATTATTGTTTATCATGCTTTACATTTTTCTGAAACGATATCAATTTTATTAAAGAAATATATTAACATATGTACATGTGTAGAAAATGGTACATACAGTTGCTGCTTTTTATTTTATTGAAGATTAAAATTGAATGCCAGTATTGAGTAATATTAACATTTATGTTGGAAATTCTTGTGAATATTTTAGAGTTTAATGTATTCCGATTAATTTTCGGAGTAAATAGTGACACCGTTTAATTTTTCTAAAGAACTGTACGTTTTCAGATTGATTTACAATCTTGTTTTAAGATTAAGTGTAGAAAGTCTTGGATTGATATAAGTTCTTTCTCAAGGAAATAAACGGTAGTAGCTCGTTCGGGAATGTCATTGAAGTCCTCATTCCTTGACAACCTTGTCATCATTTACAACGTTCCAATCATCCTCGCAGTCTTAAGGTACATTTCACAGTGTTTCTATTGTTACTTTCTATTCTTTTCTATTGGCGTAATAATTAGAATTAATTTTTTATTCATATTTGTCGGAAAAACAAATGTAATTCAATTCTTTTATCTTTTAATACATAGATAATAATATATATTTTCCTAATTTAACATTTTCAATGTTTTTCTTTTCAAAATTAATAATTTCTCACAATCCAAACCATTTATCATTATTATAAATTGTTAACATGTTAACAAAGGTAGAAAGGAAGCTAATTTCAAAATTTGAACTCAGTTCAATTCATATTCAGTTTAATTGAAAACTTAGTTTCTTCCATAAAACGTTCTCTTTAATGTTTAATTAAATAATCATGACGTAAATGAAAACAATACTTTATTTATACATTGAAATATAGAATCATAAAGCGATAAGAAACGTATCAATCAAAATATCTTCTTTTCCCCTCTATCCAAGCACAAATCATATTTCCTTCTTTCTCTTTCTCGTTCTAATCCTCTTCGTTTCTAATAACCGCCGTTACGAGGTCTGTAAAAATATCGTCTTGGATAATAGTTGTCATAATCCCGATACGGTGTGTAACTGTATCGTCGATTGCTTTCGTCATAGTATTTAGACCGCTGCTGCGATTCCTGCCGATACCTAAACAGAGGTCTAAATATAATATCTTCAGCTACATCCATGTCACCTGTTTCTCGTGAATAATCCATTTGATCATGCTGCAGAGATGGTGTCAGCATTGCCCATTGCGACACGACTATTGGAGACAAGAACTTTTCGTTTGTAGCCAAACTTGGGGCTGCTTCATCCAAGTAGGACACTGGCGCACTGCTATAAGGTGATAAAGCAACAGTGATCTGAAAGCGGAAATGTCTCCCTTTTTATTAATTTTTTATTTCTTCTTATATTGTAGATAGCAGTATTGGAAATAATGTATTGTAGCACTAAAAGAAGATAAATAGTTGAATATCTTGAAATTAGATATTATCCGTCCTATATTATTAAAATATTAAGTGTTATTAGTGTAATATTATCAATAAGTATTATATAATATAATATTAGTAATATACCATTTATTGATATCCTGATTTTTATCATTTTCTTTCTTCTATCCCTCTACTTTCTTAACTTTAAGTCCTTTCTATCTATTTTTTTATTTTTCCACAACTACCATAATCAAGATATTTGTAATAATATCCCTACTTTCTAATTTTATCTTTCATTACAGATATTTTCTTCAGTAATTTACCTCCGACGGTGTGGAAGATTTCCAATAGTCAAGATTGACCGACAATGAACTCTGATCAACAAAATCTTGAGCTTTCTTCTGAATCTTCTCGCTGTTATGCTTCAAGAATTCAACTTGGCTATTCAGCTCGCCATTTTTAACTTGATTAGGCAGAATGGCCACGATGGGGCTGTTCACTTTGTCCTTTTCAGCGTTTGAAGGATCAATGACCGCAACAATAGGAACGACCACCTTATGCGAAGATGAGTCTTCCGGTAACACAATTCCATGACTAAGCTTGTCTTCCAAGAATTCGGTTTTGTTTTTACGTTTCTCGTTCGATGATATCGGTTGGATCACGTCCTGTTCTGAGAAGGACTCGTTCTCTTTTTCTTCTGATCGGTCGTCGCTGCCCTGGAAATCGAAAGAAGGTCAGAAATTGCCTGTATTAATAATTAATGAAGATTTTGTGAGAATTATAATAGAAAGTGAATCATTTAACTGATAATCCTCTTTCGAAACATTTGATTTAATAATTTAAAACCATTGAATAAAGATTTAATCTAAATATTTTAATAATCTTTAAAAAAATAGATAGATAGAACAATAATTGTTAATACTACTATAAGAAAAATTTGGTTTACGTAAAGTAATTAAACACCATACTATAAGATGAAATTTGTAAAAAGATACTGCAATGTGGAATTTTTGAACCACATGCAAACGAATTGATTTACCCTGTAAATATCTACACTCAGTTACATGGATGAGGAAAAAACAATAGATTTATCTAAATAATGGATTGTGTTTTTCTAGCATGATCAGATAGATACGCTTCACCTATCGCAGACGAAGATCTCATTGGATGGAATGTCCATGTTAAATTATTATTCTCTACCTCTGGCGTATATTCACGTGCGTCGTCTTCGAAGAATGCTTGGTTCTCTGGCGATGAAGACTCTTGAGCTTCTGCTTTCTTCGCTTCAGTAATATTTTTTCGTACGTCTTCCAAGTTCTCAGTGGGAACCACCAGAAGGTGTTCGCGTTTCGATAGTATCTTGAATAAAAGGTAATACAAATTTGGTATACAATAATAGTATAATAAAATAATAAAACAGTATAATAATTATTATATATTATAAGTTATCAGTACCATTATTATAAAATCAAACGATACAAATTACCACAATAAAAATTTTAAGAACTGATCTTTTAAATAACATAAAAAGATCTTAATTTTTATTTAACAGCAGCTACGATATAGTAAGATCATATAAACAGTCCAGTACCACAGTTTATATTTTTGGTGCATCGCGAAATATACTAATTATCTTAAAATACCTAAAATGCTAATTTTTAACTTAAATACTTTCCACTTGAAATACTCAATTTTTAACTCCTAATCTTCAGGTTGTACGAAAGGAGCACGAGGATTACACAAAAATAATAATTATAGTATACTTTGTTCGTTTAGTCGTTTTATACAAACCAGATTGGGATTGGTGGCTGGCATTATGAATACATGCTTTTTAACAACTAATCCATTTAGAGATCTATTGGTAACCGTATGATGCACAGCATCCTGGACAACTGGATCCTGAACGACTGCAGCTATCGTTTCGTTCTTATCGTGTGGGGTTGGTGGAAGTAAACCCTCTACATCCTCTGGCGTCAAAGGTTTCCCCATTGAACCATTCCCATAGATTAAGGCCAAGCAAAAAACAAATTGCAACGTGATCGCCTAAAAGACAACAGTATTAAATCAATATAAAAAATTAATACACACTGAAATAAAATTGAAATTCTAATAATAATATTTTACTAAATTATTTATTATTTCAGAGAAACTGTTTAAAGAAATGCTGGATAATTAAATTCGTAAGTACGTAATAAAAGCAAAGATAACAATCGAACATACATTGCGCAATATTCTAACGTTTACTCATGCAATACTAAAAATGCTGCATTAAAATTTTAACACACAATTTTCACACTATACTTTTAATTTACATTATTTTACTAATCGTAAAGTTGTAAAATCCAAAATGTTAAAATTACTATTTTATGGTTACAGATAGAAATGTCTTTACTCGAAAATGTATTACGTATATTTTACTATTTATAGAAACTGTGGTTATACATAATTATACCCTTTGTGGTACCATTTTATGTTTCATCGAAGCTGTTATAGAATCTTCTTGAGTCTTCTTTTATAGTAATACTCCTTGAATTTTCTCTTTCCTTGACAAAAACCTGAGCAACGTCTTTTCGACTTTGACTAGTAATAACGGTTCGTTCGTGTTTTATACCAGGTACCAAAAGAATTATCGTTGTCCTGCTAACAGACGTGAGTATCAACCTTGCGGTACATCACTTTGCCAGTTGCGCCGTGAACTTGTCTTCTCGACTTTACCATCGCATATCGCTTTTCCTTGATCAACTCCCGTTAATCAAAAATTGATTATATACCACTACTCAGTTTTTCTCAGTTTTATTCAAAGTATAGTAAATGTGAACAATGAATCCTCATATTACATATCTTATCTCCATTGCCGAATAGTAAATAGACTGTAAATATAATGGCCTGAAATAAGAGTAGGCAATAGTAAAGTAATTATATCTGTATAAGATTACAGCACCACACATACACATACACATCTATAATCATTATTAAGATTTTCGTTTTCGAAGATTTCTGTGTATTTATTCCAAACGCTGTTCACGTAAACGCTATTTTAAATCATCAGGATTATTTGGACACTAATTTGGTAATTAGTATGTTGTTAATAATATTCAGACGTTTAGCGATCACTTTACCAGTTATTTCTATATAGCCAACTATAAAAGGGGCAACTTCTTTTTCCGGTTCTTCAGTTTCTCATTACCACTTGAACAGTTCATACCGTTATCGTCGAATTAAGTATTTAGATTGAACGATCTTAAATATTGTCCATTTTTAAGATTCTTTAGCAGTGACAACGAAGAGAATGGCACACTCTGTTTGTTTCTTCAGATTGATTATCTTGTTAAAAATTCTCCAAGCATTTGAATGCAACAATTTGGAGACAGAAACACTTTCAATGCAATCTCCAAATTCTGATTTGAGAAATGACAATGAGACAGTATATAATACATCAAAAAATAACTCAACATTTATAAGCTCTACAAAAAGACCAGCTTCTTTGGAAGAAAGTGTATCAGTTTCTGAAAAATGTTGCAAGGAAGCATTCACAATGACAGAGTCATTTACAATGGATACTACAGAATCTAAAGATAAGGAAGAAAATCAACAGATAATCACCATACTTAAAGAATCAATTCATAATTCCGTTTTAGAACCTTGGTATCGCGTTAAACGAGATAGCGAAGATGAAGAATACCAAGAGCCATCAAATTCAGACGAATCTTTACAGGATAATACTTCTGATTCTGATCAGGGATTAGCTGTGGATGAATCTCAAAATAATGATTATGAGACCACAGAGGAAGGAACCGAAGATGCATCAAATAAAAATTCCAATGAAGAATCTTCCAGTCTATCTGATCCTGCACAAATAGATTCTGCGAATGTTAAGAACATAGAAAAAAGGAACACATATTCAGAAGAATCTACGGAAGAAGGCAGATTGTATCCTCCTTGGTACCAGTCAACATTTGGAAACAGATTTTGGTCTAGTGGTGAGAGAGATTCTTCTCACCATTTTATAAGGGTTCCAGTATTCCCAGGAAAATAGTGTATTTTTTATATGTCTGTGTATTCATGTGATTAATTAAAATAAATGTATATTATGTATATATAAAAAAAGTAAAAAGATTTCTTAAGTATTTTATTACAAGAAATTTATTGAATGAGATTAATAATTACATAAAAAAATCATATTACAAAAACAGTTCATCAATTATAATTAAAATACTTAACAATATTGTTTTAAATAAATACATGTAAGAGCTTACTTTGGTGCCTTTGGTAGTTTTCCCTTACAACTAAAAATTACCTTCAATTAGAGTATTATCTTAAATTACTAATTCATACTTTTATACAATATAAGCTAAGATTTCATCTTAAAAATATCAGTACAAAATTTTGTGACAAATTACAGAACATAAGAAAGACTAAATAAATTGTAGAAAGAGAACAGAAACTTATACATCAGAGATGTTGTTTTCTGCATCTACTGATGCTTCTGTTTATCACGTGGGCAGTTTGCTCATCCAATTATCAGCTCTACTATTTATACTCATCCATTAACGAATTCGATAACTAACGCAGCGTTAAAGACCTCTCTATTTCCGCCTTCGATAACTTCCATGCCTTGTAAGGATTTTCTATCGTTCTCATCAATGATAGAAGAAATATAGTACAAAGTTCATCTTCGAAAATTGAATAATAGTTAAATCTTCAAACACTTATACTCTTCAATATTCTTCCTATCTCTATTGCATCCTTCCTGGAGATTACAGATCTTCTTTTAGTACTCTCTCTTCTTAGATTCTCCTTAATTTTCATTACATTGCTTTCAAAAGAATCTAGCTTTCCTCTTTTCCACAGAATCTTCCTCAAAATTGAAGTTCCTTCCCATTCCATAAAAAAGGGAACTTCATATTCCTCTTTTCAGTCATAAATTTCCGTATATGCTTCTTTATAAGGTGGTTTATGGGTTACATGCGTTCCTTTAGCTTCCAAATCGTTTGTCCTTTTGTTTGTCATGTTGTCAACGTCATAACCGGCTCTATTAACGTGATTCAGAAGCGATTTTCTCGACGATTCATATCTCTGATTCGTTGCCTATACGCCAACTGCTGTCGGTAGACGAACAGTGGTCGAAGAACGTAAGTACCAGCTGCAGTTTCAAGATCTCCTTGATCTTGTTCTTTTACATCGCGTTTCTCGACCAAAGTACCATCAAAATCCCCCTCTGACCCATCCAATTTGCTCAGGAGAAATGCGTATGCTACTGGACTTGAGTCATCCTGTCGTTTGCTTCTAAGATCGGTTGGTTCCTCGAGCAAAGTCGAAATGCTGGCAAGTGACTTGGAATTGTCCAGCTTGACCGGAAATGCGGTGGAGCAGCCAAGGAAAGTCAGAAAGAAGATGATTGCGACGGCTTTCTGAAATGAAGAAACGAAAAATATTATTACTTTTCTAAGTTCTTAGATTTATCTAGATGAAGATAGGGTTTACTGATAACTCTGAATATTATTATGTCATTTTTCAAAGTTCTTGACGTGAATTTCCTATTCCTTTTTTATTTTGTTGTCTTCTATATCATTAATTTTATCATTCCACAGTATAGGATTATAAAATTACGTAGTTGCAAAGAAAACTCACTCAAAGATGTTCTTTTATTAAAATACCAATCATAATTTCCACTTTTCAATCAATTTTCACCGCCGTATTGTAAAGAATTCAGAGTTTCGTCACGTATCAACTGAACCAAACTTATTTAAATATTCTCAAGATAATCTTACCATCTTGTTACTTCAGTGAAAAGCTCCTTCAAGATTCAGACTTCAACACTGATCCTCCAATCTTCAAGCTTCAAAAACACCCTCGAGTACTCTACTTGAAAAATGACTTTGCAGATCTTCAAATATTCGCTCAAAGAAGATAAAAGCAAGAAAAGGTGCAAGTATAGTTCGTATAAAACCACTTTTTGTCTATGAAAAACCACTAAATCTGTTTGTAACAGCTCTGTGGCAGGTTTGTGCCCGGCAAAGCATCCTCGTAGCATTTATATGAAATAATGACGTCAAACGTAACCACGCTAATCGTACAATGACGTTCTATGGCAAGTGATAACCAACCTGGTAAACCAGTAACATCGATGCATCCTCGAGTACGTGTTTTTTTAAAAACAGGTATCCACCAAACGGGGGTGAAACGTGACGTTGACCAAGAGGCATGCTCACGTCAATCCTGATCAAACACTGGCAATTCTTCGTCGTTTGTCTCACCTGCTACGTAGGAAAGTGTTTGATGTTCAATTAACGATCGCTGATTGTGCTGCACTATGATTCATTTTACGCGGAAGTTGATTGCACGCCATGGCTATGAAATTACGCAACAAACCACTAGAAGAGCTTGTGCTTCAACGATACACACTTTATTCAGTAGAAGAACGTGGTTCATTTATACGTATCAAATGATCGTTTACTGGATGGGAATTTACGAGCCTCTTGTGGAACCATGTAAAATGGTAATTGCATTTCTTGCTTAGTTCCTTTTATTTAGATGTTAAAGTTTGATTTGTTGAACCTGACAATGAGTTGGACAGGAATTTTGTTTTGCTATAACTTACACATTACTATTTTGGTATTTCTATTTGTCTGTAGAGATTAGAGACTCAGAATACCAGTTCCATGGAACTAAAAGTAAAAGATTGGTCTGGTGAGTAATTCCACTGTATACTTCACACTGCTTCAAACTGTATACACCAAACAGAAAACTCATGTTAATGATTGGTAATGCGTAGTAAAATTAATACTACATTATTGAGTAAAAGAAATAAAATTATTACTTTATCCCAGTTTATCTTTTTCAATAAACAAATACAATAAATAGTTATTCCAAATGGATAGTACAAGGCAATACAAATCTATTTCGTTATATAGAAGATTAAAACTTTTGGTTTGATTCTTAAAGGATTCCAATCGATTCAAGATACTAAATACAGTCCCTTTTCGATCATCAGTCATGAAGAAATATAAATAAAAATCATTGATTGGGAAAGAGGATGTGTCTTAAAAGAGCATCGTGCATCGTCAAATTAAGTGTTGCTTCTGTTTGTATCAAATCAATTGATTTATTTTTCTCAGTTTAAGCATTCGTTGAATAAATAGCCCTCCGCTTCTCTAGCTCATTTCCGTATCTATGTGTTCATTTGGAAAAAAAAAGAAAGAAAAATCCGATTCAAGAAACGAGGAACCTCTTTCTCACGTGTTTACTTTTCGAGATGTTAACGCGACCTTGTCGCGAGATTTTCGTATCTTTCTTTACTTTTCTTTTTTTTTTTTGTTTTGTTTTCATATATATGCAGTTTTTATTTTATTTTGCAGATTCGGCCTCCTCGTGCACGGTTTCGCTGCTTTCGGTAGTAGTTTCACTTTTAGATCTGAAAGAAATCACCAGATGAGGGTATTTCGTGGCTGCTGGGAAGACAAGTACGAGAAATAAAGAAAACAAGCACAAGGCAAAACGGATTAGTAATAGACCAGGTCTGTTAGAGACACGAGGATCGAGTTAGACCTGTTAGTATATGGGAATTGGTCGACTCGATTTCACTCATACCAATCTTCCCGGGTGGAATTGTTAGGTGAAACATTCTGTTGAGGGAACCGTTCGACAGGTTTCGGTATCAAATACGCTAATAAGATATCTTAATTACAAAGCATATCATTTTTACATACGCGAACTTCAATTTAAAAAAGAAAGAAAGAAAAGAAATATACATATACATTGGCTACTAAAAATATTTGTACATATCCTTATTTTCCAATGGAATGTATTTCTATCGCGTTCTATACATCTCATTTTCATAGTATTCAATTTTTGTAATCATATGAAATTTAATATAAGTATAATATAAATAAATACTATGCTATGTGCAAATACTTTTTGTAGCCATTGTATAATGCAAAGAATGTATTCCCATTGTAACATATAATTTCTATTGGAAATACTATATCTGGACTGCGGATATTTATACATATTTATATTTCCATGAACATAATCGAAGAGATCAAACCTAAACAGAGACGTTTTTCATTTGTTACACATTACAGAGAGTGTTATATTTGGGATATTTTATATATTATCGTACATTGTATGCATCTTTGCATTTTCATGTAAATGTGTAAAGATCCACAATCTAGATACATCTAAAAAATACAGTTTTTATCTTTTCTATCTTATATAATTTTTCATACGAATGTCAATATCCAAAACTTGTCGACCGGTCACGTTAGTCAAATAGGGGGGTAGTGGAATGAAAAAAAAGTTGGAAAGTACGAAAAAATCCTTTCCTGTATTGATCGATCTAAATATGCAAATCGGGGAACCTCGTCTACGAGTAGTTCTTGTTTTGCTTTTTTTTTTTTTTGTTCGTTCTACATTTGGGAGTAAAAAAACGAATATGCGTCGTGAGGGCATCGATGCTGCCGCGCATATCGACCTTTTTCTGCTCTCTTTCTCTTTCTTGTCGCATAAATAACATTTTATTGCATGCAAACCATTTCCTCATGCTATTCACTGTTTTCTTATTTTTTTGTTTTGATCTAATGTTCTCTAGTTGGGACGTGTAAAGAAGCGAAGTGACGTTTCAAATGAATATCTCCATTAATTCTCGTTCTGATATTGTTTCTCTTTTCATATAGCCAATCGGAAATAAATTGCATAAAAATTTGATTTTTCTTTCTTCCCCAATTTTCGCGAATCAGTAACACATTATCTCATTTCACTTCTTTCGACCCTCTTCCTCTACGATTCAGTCTTCTCTAATTCTACCAAGTGTTACGTTTCCATTTGTCATTCGTGTGTATGTATGTGTGTGTCTGTTCTCGTTTTACATTTAAAATACCATGTCTCGATACAACTTCTACCACGGTGTACATCGTAAATGTAAATATTAACAGTTAACTGCGTAGAAGTAGAGTCGCAAGGATGCAGTTTGACCTCAGGGAGAAGTAACTTCCTACCATTGCCCATGTTCTATTTGTTTTTTCCGGAAGGACAACATTAATATCGTTATCTAAACCCTGATCTTCGTTCTTGCTTTCCTGGTCCTTAAACCGTATTTCATTTGTTTGCTTCCCTTTCCACACGCGCAACTCCATTCTTAAGTTTTAGACGACCTGACTTGTCAAATTAATTGATCAAACCACGAGAATGCCTTCTCTTTTTTGTCTTGTTGGGAAGAATTTAGTGACAGGTAAAATAAACATCCCTGAAAGTATAATCTGTAAATACATTAATTTTGTTACTCATTACATTGTGATTTTATGATATTAAAAAGAAATGTATATATATATATATATATATTATTTGGTATATAGAAGAAAATTAGTTTTGTAATTAGTGACCTTTTCTACTTAGCTTTTGAATTGAATTTTACCAGTACACTAGATATCTTCCATGAAGTGTTATTGCATTATCGAGTTCTATGAAGTTTGCATTTAAAAAAGTCTTCTGTTTTCAAATACTAGCCTGTGAAAAAATAATTATAATAAACTATAAATCATAAATCTCGTGACTCGATCATTCGACAGTCAGGTAACGATAGATTTACTGGAACGATTATCTATTTCTAAATATATATTACATGTATAAGTATATATTGTCGGATAATAAAGGATTCACTTGCTCGATGATTACGCTCTTCCAAAAAGGCGAGGGGTTGCGTACAGTGTCGTAACTCTATTTGAATGCTACTACAGATCGTATTCTCACTATTATGACTCCCTTTTTTTCTCTTCCCTTGTCTTTCGTAGGAGTAGGCACTTAGCTATATGTTTCTGCGGTTCCTTGTAGTATCGTAACGAGTTTATGTCTATTGTATACGACGGAGAGATTACTGGATGGAGAAAAACTGAAATTGTATACGGAAGCCTCCCCTCTTCGTCTTTTTTTTTTTTTTTTATACTTTTCTTTCTTTTAAATCTTCTTCTGAGCTCGATCGTCCGATTTCTATATATATATAAAACATGTTTCTATCATATAATCGACGAAGTATACTCCTCTAAAAAACTCCTTACATGGTGTGACTTTCTTTTTTTGTTTCCTGTTCTTATATTATTCTTCTAGTGGCGAAATGTAGGAAAAAATGTTCGTACGAAATCTCACGATCGTCGCTCGTAACATTTCGTCTTTTTCACTCTCATACTTCTTCTGTTCATTCTCGCTCTTTCACGCATGCACGCGCGTCGAGGCGTGTTCCTCAATACTTCCTCTTCTCCTTTTTCCCCTTTCTTCCTTCCTTTTATTTTGTCTCTTTTTTTGGAACTTTTTATTAGCACCGTGTCTTTCATGGATTTTAGTTCTCAAGAATACGTATCTTTCTCGTTCCTCATCTCTCACACGCATACATTCTCTCGCGTTCTCTCGCATGCTCTCTATCAAAATCTTCAAGAAGCTTCCAGCAACGACAACAGGTAAGTCGGACAAATGTTTCGACGTCTAATATTCAGCTTATTTTTTCGATAATTACAGGAACGAGAATGCTCGGTGAACGCGTGATGAACGCCTTCATCACGATTGATCATTAACGACGAAAGACACTAAACTAATCTGAAACGAATTTTAATCTTCGGTTAACTGGTCGATTACAACTGTTATAAATAAACTACGGATGCATATTTCATATTTTTGTAATTAAAGAAATGAAATCTAGATAAAAACTAGTTTTACCTACTATAGATATTATTATCTGTCCTTTGTTTTGGATATTTTATGTATCTTTTGCGTATTAAGTGCACTCTATACGTTTCTGCACTTCTAAATTTCTTGTGTATATATAAACATCCACAGTCTAATTATAAGTTTCCAGGTGCTAATTCCGGTCTTGTCAAAAATTAAGTAATAATATTGCAGCGTAAGAGTTACTATGATGTCGTTAAGTATTCCTCATATTTATAGAATTACAATTGTTCAATTACGTTGTAACATAGAAATCAATGTTAACATTTATATTATACAGTAATATAATAAAATAAAGTTGTCGTTATTATTTCTAGATCTTCTTGTGGAAGTAATTTCAACATAAAAATTATGTTCTAAAAGTCAGCATCTGGAAACTTCAAACAGTTTCAACCGTTCAAGAACAGAAGCACTCTCGCTATAAACTCGAAGATCACATTCATCGTGTTTCTAAAAAAGAAAATATAAAAAATATCGAATTTGTCGACTCTCTTCTAGGAACGCTCTATCATCTCTTTCGCTCAATGTAATCGCTCTAAATGAAGGCTGACGTATGTGTCATTCTTCTTGCTCGGAGAAGATTGTTTTTCACACTGTTCTCGCATGCTATATTAAAGTTATTCGAACATGTTTCAAAAATCATTTTAAAATGAGAAAAAGAAAACATGTTTGGGTCGCATGTTCCTCTAACGACAATATAAACGTACGAATATACTCTAGATGAAAATCAGGTAACAAGATATACAATGGTGCACACACACATAGGTGAACTGTACCGACGACAGAATACTGTATTCAACTTCGAACACGTTTTAACATTGCTTTAAATGGAACACGATGACATCTCTCCTACGATAATTTGCGATTATGCCTCGGTGCATTGTGAACGAACACACCAACACATATACAGTGGTTACAAAAAGTATCTGTATATACCTATATATATCTTTTTAATAAAGCGCTTTTTTTAGCAGGTCCTATATTTTTACAGTATCGACTTTTCCTAATCACATAAAAGTACTATTAAATGACACGAAACGGAGTACGCTTGAATCTGATTAATTAATATATAAATGCTATAATAATTATGTACTAATGCTTTTTATAACCACTGTGCAGTGAATGTAACACGTATCAGAAAAATAATTCTTTGACATGAAAATCGTGTTCCAAGCATCCTATGGATTAACGACGTAATACAAAAGTACACAAAATACATTTGTTCACGCCACGCGTGTTTTCTTCTTGGAAAAAAGTCAAAACGTAAGCATCTAAGCTACACTTTGCTTCCTGTTCTAACTTCTTTCCCTCTTTTGTTTAATGTTGGAACACGATCCAGTAAGCTTACTCCAGGTTAAAGAATGATCGTGACGATTTGTGTAGAAGCTCGGCTTAAGAGTAAAAATCTTTTTTAACCGCGTTACGTATTTGTAATTCTTTTTCGTTTCCATTCGTTTCTTTTTTAAACTTCATGTAGAAGCAATTATAGATGTACTCAGTCTTTCCACGATGCTCAATGTGCTTTAAACGATTTACTATTGAGCAAATCAGTTAGAATTCGTGTTTTAAAATAATGTGTTTTTTTAACCCCTAATTACTCTCTTTTATGTGGGAACTAAGGTTCTTTATAATTTGTATAAATATTGCAATATCTATCCGAATGCTAGACGGGAGTGAGATTGCTGATGATAGATGATAGAAAAACGCCTTTGATAAGGGGTTAAAAGTGTATAAAATAAAATTTACTAACACAACTATGATACTGTTGATTATTCCAACATGTTCCTCTGACTGAATTAATTTTCGACATCAGCTTTGATATTATACTAATCGGATGCGCACACAGTATCAATTTCTGATCAATATCATGTACATCTTGGTTACACTAGTGGAATCATCTACAGCAACTTTACTTCATCTTCAAGCATGCGAGGAAGTTCCTACGAAACACTAATTTCTCCAATTAGTCGAGTGCTTGATTCAATTCCATATAATCAGATATTGTTCTAATACTTACACTGAAGTATGCATCAAGGCTGATACCGAAAACTGATTCACAAGAATATTAGATATTTCTATATATATTATGCATGACGTACAAAATTCTTGTTGGCTTCTCATTGTTTGGCACCCATTATGTCGACAATTTCATCACATGAAATGAAAAACGCAATGCGCAGGATAACGAGTGATGAATACAGTAGCAAGTTTTGCTCGTTGAGAATATTCTTCCCGCTAATTATTCCAGTATTACGAGAAATATGATAATTTTTCTGTTAACCAGGTCATGTAATTCTCGCATAAAAAATCCCCTCGGCTACTTCGAGTATAAAATGACTCATATTACAAACGATTACGAGCATTTTACGAAATTGCATGAATTATTTACGAAGTACACACAACATCGAAGGCACCAGTTGCCATATTAAACGGAATATCTCGATGACGCGTTTCTTCCAGGAAGAGAGAAAGTCAAGATGATTCGTTTCTTTTTTCTTCCCTCTCCCCTTTAACGCATGCCCCAGGAACAAGTTTCGAACGAAATCGATGATTTTAAGTAAACAACATTCATCTGCCATGTGAGAATGGGCCATGGTACGTCACAGGCATCGCTTATGCTAATTTCTAATGCGACTTCGTTTCGTCATGAACATTTTATAGAAGAATGGATTCTACTTATATGGGCAAGTTATTTATAAAAAGAAACATTTATATAGTGTACTATAACTGTAAAGTTCATTAACATTTCTCTATGACTATCACGAATATATCCATTAAATTCTAGCAAGATGATCGAGGTTACTTATTAAACTCTAAGCGAATGATTTTGGTACCCTGGATGATTGCTAACAGTAGATCAAATTTATTCGAAGAATAACAGTTGAAAAACTGAAGGAAACTCGTCTCTTTCATCCTTCAACTCATTATCAGAATTAAAATATCGGAGATAATGAAATGAATTAAATTAAAGAAATCTAAATTTATTTAAATGTTGTAAGAAATAAAAAATGTGGTAAATTAATACTTTTAATTGCCTCTATATTGATTACTACTTTAAAAGTAAATAATCGATCTTACTTATCGAAACGTCGTGCACTCACTTCGTGTGTAATGTCTATTATATGTAAGAACCTACCATTATTACAATATGAGAATAAGAGGACACTGTTATTTTACTTATATTAGATTTTTACATGTGCTTTTTCTTGCATCCTACTTCACAGAATATACGTTCAATTGTTAGCATCATCAAACAAATAAAGAAGATAGTCTCTATTTCTAATTGGATAGAAAAAGATCACAAAGTAAAAATCTAAGTCAATTTACCTCTTATTTCACTATAATTGGAAACGCGAATGCGAAAGGGTCTACTGACTTTGTCAAGTGCAACTTTCATGGAAACCTAACAAGAAGATTTTCAAAAGAATGTATAGCTTCTAGTATGATACATACTCATTAAGTGAATCACAATACAAAAATACAAATCGAGGATCTCCCTTTTTCTCTTTCGTTCCTATTTATCATTGACTTCCTGATCTCTTTCTCATTTTTTTTCTTGTTTCTCTATCGTGCAGCAATGTCCTTTACAAAATGCACTTCGTTAGAATAAGTTACTTCTCTTGAACGTTTCTTAGATAACTGACGTGTGTCTCATTTTGCCAACTCAACTGATAGTCTCATTAATATAACGCCTCACGACGACTGCGTGTATTTTTACTTTAAATTACATAACACTAAATGCTTCTCCCTGATTAATTACTCTCTCGAAACGGCAATCAATGGCATGTGCAATGGAGCTGTTAAATATTTCGTAGTGAAAGTAACTATTCTTGAATGTGCGGATCACCTATTATCACTGACAATTCGATGGTCCATGTACATGTGTGACAGGGAAACAATTTGGTCCTAACCACGCATGTACAAATAGCCACAGATTGCTATAATACCCCCACCAACAATTGCAGCGCCTATGCCTATTGTAAGAGGTTTAAATAATGACCTCTTGAGCTTCTGCCATTCTTCAGTCTCTTTTTGACGACGCTTCATTTCCCGTACTTGTGCTGCCAGACGTTCTTTCTTCTCCTTATTACGATGACGTACTTCGTTTTTCCTGTTTATATGGAATAAGTAAGAAAAAACGAGATATTGAAACACGTAAATATGATTTCATTCTTAAAATAACTCACGTATCTGGACTGGACGGAGGACTAATTGTTTTTGAAGAGTTTTCACCGTCACTAGTATTATCATTAGGCACCACAACACCATCCGAATTCTGTTCGTGTAAATTATTTGTGATTACTGCAGAGTTTGGAACAGCCTGTGGACTGGTGGTAGATATTTCTGTGGAAATTGATGGCTCTCTAGGCAATGGTTTGTCAGGTGGTGCACTTAATTCATCTAATATTAGATAAAAAGAAAATTATATTTTGAAAATTATTAACTTTTACAATTACATGCTTACCATTTCTTGTTATTGGATTTGAAGTTAAATCTGCCATCATGCTACGTGTTAAGGATTCACCTCTTGGAGGTGGCAAAGGAGGTGGTTCATCTTCCTCTTCGTTTGAAGAATTATTGATGTTACTTACCACGTCATAATGATTTGTTACCACTTCATTATTAATGTTCTGTAAAGACCACATAAGTTAGTGAAAATCAAAGACTGTTATGTTCCACAGTAGCACAATGTTATTAGAGTTAATTCACGTTAAGGACAAGACTTTTCACAAAGACAAACATGTATGTACATGAAACAAACGACAAAAACATATATTAAGTTAATTCAGGATGAAGAGACTAATAATATTGTACCACTGTGAATTGGTATTAGTTACCACGTTGTTGGATGGCAGTTGTTTTGCTCCTTCGATGATGGCAGCATATGAAAATCTTAATTGATCTGGTGTTTGAATTAAACCCATTCTGTGTCTTCTCATTTCTATTAACACTTCTCTAACATTCACAGAATTCAATCCACTTTCTTCAATCTGCAAAAGAATAGAAAGGTAGTTTCCCATTTGTAATTTCTAAATTCTCTTCAGTATGTATAATGCTTACCAAAACAAGACATGTATCAACTAAACAAAATGTTCCTGATCTCCCAATTCCTGCAGAACAATGTACCACAGGAGGACCAACATTTTGATCTAATGCTCCTGATTGCCTGACATCTGTTAAAAAACGTAAAAAAGCTGTTGGACTTTGTGGAACTCCAAAGTCTGGCCAGGTGGTATAATGAAAATGTAATATTTCTCTACTTTCTTTTGTTTCCAAGTCAGTTAACCTACAAAAGACATAAACAATAAATCAAATACCTTCTCAAATTAAACATGCACTTCTCAAAGAAGTATCTGTAATATAATTCTTTATCTCCATACTTTAATATTCTAGTTGTGTAATCCGATGATTCTGTTTTACTGATATATTTTACTTTTATACCAACATCCGGAAACATCATAGTATTAATCGAATCACCAAGAGGCCAATACTGATAACACTTAACATGATTCTTTTCAATTATCTTATTTAACATTAACACAGCTTTAGAATTTTGCTCCCATACCATTAGCCAAAAGTGGCCAGCAGTATTTTCCAGTGGTCCTTGTGTAAGAATGTATTGTCTATGGGCACGATCTACCTATAATAAAAAAGATCTTTTTATCATGTTCTTCTTACTTAGAGTTAAGTATCTGAATATGATATCTACCCGTATGAGGTTAGCATTGACATAATCACATGGGCCCCTTTTAAGGACAATCCTACTATGGTCATATGGCAAAACATCTCTATAACGGTTCAAATTTCTGTTTTGTGGTTTCTTTGATTCATTGCATGTGTATGTAAAATTACTGCATTCGTTGCGTATATGCTGTAAAAGTAACATTTTCTTATATAATAGGGAAAAGAAAAGATATAAAAATAATAACAATTTTCATTTATCTAATGTATCTGTTTTAAGCTATATAACAGCTATTAAGCAAAAAAAGTCATACAAATATAAGTCATTTAAATATAAAGAAAAGTTTAAAAACACTTCTTTACTGCTATCAATTTCATATCAGTAGGAATAATTCAGATTTTGAGATAGAATTGACAATTAATGATGATTATGTTTACTGTAGGTGTGTTTGTCTTATGGCAGTAACTGTAAGTTTGTTATTGTTCCTTCATATCTCCTAGTTTTATTATAATTCTTTAATAAAGTTTTAAATGACCTATGTTTACATAACATAGTCGATTATACTTATAGAACATATCTATGAAGTTTGATTGTTAGAACTTGTATAAGTTTCATTTAATATCTGGTAACAAATCTTACATTTCTACTTATGAATACAAACTGTATTACTAAATATATACCTGGCGCGTATATTTAAAACCAAGAAATTCGACCTTGGTAATAAAATCACAATGCAGAGTCTATGCAGTATTTAAAAATTTTCTCGTGAAAACGGCTTTCCAAGAAAGTAAACTGATAGTCCCTGGGTATCGCGAAACAATCCGCACATTGTAAATATCCGCGGAAAAGCATGCCAGTTACGGGACAAAACAGATAATGGATAAACGCAGTGGAACCTCTGACTCTTCTCTAATATCGTATCGAATCGCATCGTTGCAAGTACGGACAAATCAAATTCATTTGTCGAGCATAAATTAATCAAGTGCGTTGGGCCAGATTAGCAAAAATCACGAAGGAAGTCAAATGCGGCCATGCGGCCAAGAACGGGTCGCGTATGATAAATAAACGAAAACTTGATAACAGACGTGTGTGACAATACACACGCTGATGCTGGTATACAGGTTTCCCTGTTCATTCAGCAGCGCTAAAAAAAAATGACGAGCGTATCGTGAGCTACGAGATCTCGCGACAGATGAGAACGTGCCAGCGACCATGGTATTAGCCTCCATTGGCAATCAAACATCGTCGAGCGAGATCGAAACGAGATTTCATCATGTTCACAATTTCAGCGTTTCTGGATCGTACATGTCTTGGATGAAACAGTCGTGTCAGCGGAGAGTCCAGGCGTCTCTTGCACAATAATTTACCAACTAATATCAATAAATTGACAAGTTGCAAGTTGTAGGTTATGAACTTCTCTTCGACAATTTCATAACTTTTAATCAAACGTAATAGTCACACAACTAGAAGTTTGTTTAGTAACAAGACTGCAGATATTTATACATTTATAGGACATCTGAAAATGCAGAACTGCGCATAATATGAAAAAACAAATATATCAAATATCCAAAATATAGTGCTAATTGCCTATCGAGGTTCTACGTTTTAAATTATATCCTCAGAAATATGAATTCGTATAAAAATCCGCAGTCTACCTATAACCAAACTTACTACCATGTTGCAAGGATATTTTATTGATACTATTACCTTTTGACTTGGGACTTGTAAATTCATAAATAATATTAGTCGAATTGTGCAAGGAGGCCCAGATTATGTTAGGATGTGATGGTAGGAAGACTCTCTGTGCGTGACACATTTGCAGGCAGGAACCGCCGTTTCTCGCTGTAACCGGAAGGAAAGACGCAAAAACGGAAGAAGAAGAAAAGAGATGGAACGGGGGGCGCGATCTTTCTTACCTGATAGAGGATCGGCCAGGCTCCTTTCGAGTTGATCTCGAGATACTCGGTTTCCACGTTACTGATCCCTTGATCGAGCGTCTCCTGGCTGGTCATTCTGTCGGCTCGTTCGCGACTCTGTCTCTCCGGCGCTCGAAAACGACAAAATGAGACGAGGCACGCGAAGAGGCTGGGCCCCGGCCGTGCACGATCCTGCTCTCTCTGTCTCCGAGAAAAAGGCGTCTCAGGCACGAAGCGGTGCCATGCGTGACGCGGATTATTGCGAAGGGTAGCCCCCGCCGCACGGGAGACGAAAACGCGTAAGCACAGCTCACCAGCCAGACGTACTTACACCTTCGCTATCTAACGTACACACTGTACCCACTCTGCAAACTCGGACCACCACCGTTCACCTTCGCCGCCGCTGCTACCACCGCGAAATACAAGATACGAGCCAACGTGCTGACATCTGAGGGAAACCGGCCAGTTTCTAGCCCCCTCCATCTCTTTTTCTATCTTTTTCTTTATTGCTGTCGAATAGGATTCAAGATAGCCATCGCCATGTTGACAACTATTGCGCATGCGTACTGATACGCGCCAGATAGAATTCACTTTTTCAAATAGCTTTTTGGATGTTTAGGAAAGTGCTTAGAATTTTCTTTAAGATTTGTAATAGATTACATTTGAAAATTGCATAGTATCGAGAAAGAAGATTATTAAATTTATTATGGAAGCATGAAGAGTAAACTCTAGATATTTTAGAAATTTCTATGATTTTCTTTATTATTTCTTGAATAACCAAGGATTCATGAATGACCCATACCACTAGATCCAAACTTATACATTTTTCTTTCACAAATAAGCCGCGGATTTTTACGCAGATTCATATTTTCTTAGAGGCAATTAGAATAGTAGGATCTAGATAGCAATTTGTTTTACCAATTAAATATTATAAAAAATAGTATATTTTAGATATTTTATGTACACATGTACACTCTACGCATTTTTGTATCTTTGAATTTTTCTAAACGATATAAAAGTCCGCAGTCTATTCATAAATAATTTATTACTGTGTAGGGGATAAGAAATGGATTAATAAATTTGAAAATTATAAATAAATAAATTTTTCTCCCGGCCGATTTTATAGCGTTAACATTCTTATGAAAAGTTATTCTATAACTTTCAAAATCGCAAATAATCAATTCTTTTGCCGATTATTTGAAAAACATCTAAATGTCAAATTACCTAGCTATAGCCTACAAATTATCGAGCGACTTAATTGTGACAGTATAAAAAAATATATTAAAACACAAAAGATAAAGAACACGCGTTCAAGATATGATACTGTTTTATTTATAATACTGGAGTTTACAGATCTCTATTTTATTCTTATTTTATGATTTAATGTTGAATAAACATAGACTATATAATTAATTAAAAGATACTATTACGAAGATATTTAAAATATTAATATTACTATATGAAGTACAAAAATATAAAAGAATTTGTAATAAATATCCTTAAAAAACTCAATATTTATTTAAAGTTGATACTTTTGCGGAAACAAAGTTGTCCCTGAGACTTCGTTTGTGGATTTGGATGAAACAATTAGCTTTTCTTAGTAATTTTTGGTGGTATGTTGTCATCTTTCTTAGTTTCAGTAGTTTTTCTTTTAGCTGAATCTGCAGACCCCTTCTTCAACCAGGAAGCCATAAAACTAGTAGGGTTGCTTTTTTTCTCTCCTCTGTACATAATGGAATTAGTAAATCAATAGTCTGACATATCACTTCACAGGATTAAAAGTTCATAATTCTAATAGTGAATAGTTAATTGTACTGTTATATATATGTATATACGTACGCGTTTTTTGTCTCTTTTCCACAATCTTCGCCTTTATACAATACATTGTTTACACGAGATGAGACTGTATGCCAACTTAAATCACCATCTGATAATGTTAATTTGTTTAATTTTTCAATGGCGTCGGCTATTGGTAGCTCCTCATTCAGCCAGACCTATTATTAAAAACATAAACATACAGAGATAGTAATTCATTCCAATAAACGATGACACAAACTATGTGCGGAAAATATTTTTTGTCAATATTTATATAAACATTTTCATTTCCTTACCCTTAAGTCTTGTTCTTCATTCAAAAACACAGGTACTCGATTATGCAACCAAGAAAGAACACCATTTGCCTCAGTAGTAATTATTGTACAGCTATATATCTTCTTACCCTGAAATGTGAGTTACCATACCTGTAGCTTTCTACTTAAATTGTACATAAGTCCAACATGTTGCATTTACTTCTCCAGTTGAAAATATATTAAAAATTCCCGCCATCTTTAAGACTTTAAATCCTTCCCAACCGTTCTGTTCAGACCATTCATCCTTCCACGTTGAAGGATCATCTACTCTTACTCCTTTCTCCTGACTAGCATAAATGTAATATGGTTGTTTAGGATCTTTTTTCGTTTTCCCAGCTTTCCATTCATAATATCCTTCGCAAAGTACTATGCATCTTTGGCCATTGCGTAATGGTGCGCTATACAACTTGGAATTTTTAATATTTTCCAAACGTGCGTTATGCGTCGACAATGTGTGCTTTTTGTAATCTCCCTTAAAAAGGAAAAAGATTTGTAATATTTTTTCCATTTATGCACTAATAAAATTGATTAAGAAAAAAATGTGATAACTTATTATTATCTCAAGGAGATATAATCAAAGTGTTTACATTTGATAGGCACACTTTGAGGCAACGTATTTGTTGACAAATACTAACCACTTAACCTATCCCCATCCGTCAAATGTCATTGTCAACCTAACCTTGTTTGTAAACACTAACCTCATGCCAAGGTGGGATCATACTCCACATCATAGCACAGAGGACTCTTTCTTCCTCTTTACCATAGTGTGAACCAGCAACGATACATGGAAGAACGTCTTTAGGCCCAATATTAGGAGATGGAACATATTCAATGTCACTTTTGGCCCATAATGTCGTGCATCGTTTACCGGCTGCATTCTTGTAATCGCAAGCACGACACAAAGTATCCGGATTCAAGGAACTGTAAAAGTATATGTAAATTTCTTTTGTCGTTAGCAGATTGCTATGTTTGCGTGTCATGAATTAATTACTGAAATTACGTGATGAGATTACTCACCAAGCCACTCGACCACACATATTTCTCGCGCCACTTAGTTCATTAACACAATAACGCCACCTATAACATGCTAAAGATATCTGGCGGAAATTTATAACTATTTAGAAAATCATGTCTATATTCTCATGTTCTTTAATGCGGGAGGAATTTTGTAGTATATTTATTACTTAAAACATTAAATTATTTCATATCAAGATGTCTCTTTTTTTTAATTCGCTTTACAAATTCTAACAATTAATATTTATAAATGATGAATTTTTTAGTAACAATTTAGTAAAAATTTATTTGATGAACAATTTTGTGAGATACTATACGATTCATATAGAAAGCGTATTTGCGTATTTTAAAATGGAAAATATCTGCGGAGTTCGTGCATGAGTTATTTATCTAGTTGCCGGTAGAGGTAGACAGTTGTTTGTGGAAACATTATTGTACCAAGGCTTACTTTTTTAAATATTTCAAATAATATTTTTATTAATTTTACATATTTTAAATAATTAAAGTAATTTTCTTTTGTTTAACAGAGTATGGTTCTAAATGTTCTAGGTTAATGTAATACATTACTATCGACAATTAACGCGAACTCTATCCATCAGAAGCTGAATTTAATTATAACAAAGTTCATCGTTGTTCCATTGTACTTATCTCTACTGTAGTGGATCTAGCCTCTGTACTCAATTTCTACAATTAATCATGCTACACTTACGTAACATGAATATTAACCTCAATATGTTAATTTTATTTAGTTTCCTGTGATATACGAAATGTGATTGAAATGTATTACAACTTGACCCGATTGCACATTGCGTTGGCTTCTCGTAGCTGTACGTAAATGCAATTCTCTAAATAATGCTTCAGTGCAACAATGCTTCCTATACACTTGGACATTAACAGCCAAATGTTGAATAATCAAATAAGTATTTGATGATATAGTAAAACTTCGTTTATATGAACATATTGGGGGACAAGCAGTTCATAAGAATTCACTGATTCTTCCACTATATGAACGAAAAATCACAAGTGGTTGGGAGAATCAATGAACTCTTATTATGTATATGATCTATCCCAATTTACACATCTTATCTTTGCAAATAAATGAAGTTCTACTGTACTCTTAGGTAATTTCGTTTTATAAAAATGGTAAGTCAAAAAATGTAACATTGTAAAATGTAAAAATGTAAAATTGTAACAGCAACAATTACAACTGATGTACATATTGTACACAGTTTTCCACCACAGACGCACATGATTGTCAGGAGAAATCGTGAAAAGAAACGATCGCTTTTCTCGCTGAGTTCATTAGCGGCACAAATTAGTGCCTATACTTGAACGAACGCATCGTGCCAGTATTTTCTACAGGCAAAACGAATCGGAGTTCATCCGATGAGCATTCACGATGCGTTTCCACGCGTACGAAAGGAATGTGTCCCTTCTCCACCTCGTTGCTTATTGTTCGTTCTATGGGTGCGGTTTGATTCGTCTGCATTTCGATCCAATTCCATTCTTCTCTACCTTCTAATTTCCTTTCTTATTTTTAGTAAACAAAAATATTATTATGTTAATAACAGGTTCCTTTTTTTGATGTCTTCATTTAATAATTCATTTTTTATACTTTTGTTGTGGTTTAATAATTGATTTACTCTGCCAGACACAAATAACATCTTTCCTATTTGCATTTAATTGACGCATTATCCTTCGTTCAACCTATAATTTGCAATTGCAATTACGTATTTACAATTATAATGTTAATTATAATTTTATCGCGCTATTCTGTTCTGACTGTATTATGTTTTGTAAAAATTGTTCTTACTTGACGTTTTTAAAATACTAGTCGCATTGTTCTTCTTTTTTCATGTTCTGATATGTTTTCTCCTCTTTTTTGTTGTACGTTTCTAACTGGCTGCATATGGACCATCGACATTCCAAGATACTAGTAGATAAAACACGAAGGGCTGGGGGGATGCTTTCGTTTCTCCCTCGTCCTCCTAGAGAGTCCTGTTTTATCTCTCCCGGATTCCTGAACGCCAACTCATCGCGCCTTATTGTGATGTTGATGTCACGTCTAGACCGTGCCGTGTCTACGCATTGATTCGCGTGAATTAAAAATTGGAACGTGCATTTTATGCACGTGCACTTCTGCCATTTTTCGATCTATAAGTGTAATTGAATAGAACAGAGCACTGAATGGAAACTGAAATGGAATTAATAGGTATATTAATTAATAGAATGAATAGAAACTCAATTATGGTCGTATATTATGAATTTATTATACAGGGTGGTTGGTAACTGGTGATACAAGCGAAAAGGGGGTGATTCTACGCGAAAAAAGAAGTCGAAAATATAGAATAAAAATTTTTCGTTCGAGGCTTTGTTTTCGAGAAAATCGACTTTGAATTTTCGCTCGGTACGCGTGCGGTACGTTATAACGGATCTCACTGTAGATCGTTGTCTCGATGGAAAAATAAAAAAAAAAAATTTTTATTCTATATTTTCGACTTTTTTTTTCGCGTAGAATCACCCACTTTCCGCTTGTACCATCAGTTATCAACCACCCTGTATATTATGAATGTATATTGTGATATTTTGTGGTGTTTGGTATATCCATTGGTTATTTAATATTTACTACAAGATAGAATTTTTACATTTATAAATGACAGTATTCTGATATTTCCAGGAAAGTTAGAAAATTATTTCGGAGAATATCTAGTTAGTAAGGCTTAATTTGATATCTTGAGACGGTGCTAATTAAGAACCGCTATTCCCCGTCGGCGTTAAACTAGATTGGTAATCAAGCCTGGATACTTACCTGTGTTCACTAGTGATTCATGAGGCTAGTGACGTTTATCGGAGATCAAACACGAAACTTCTGATTAAGAATAAAAAGACTCAAATGAACAGGACGCTTCGAAGGTAATAATGAATAGCTATTAAAATCATACGAGTCGTGAGACAAGAAATGCGTAGTTTTCAAGGAAGAAAAATGTTCGACCTTCAGAGTTAAATTCTTCGCATCTTCTTTCTATGAAAAGTATCGCTTGCGTTGAAGCAATGGTAATCATCGATAAAATGGAATTATATTTGTGTTTGACGTCATCGATGAGATCCTTCAAACAATTTAGCTTCAGAAGCTTTTCATGTCATGTGTGATGCCTTGCATTTTCCACGAAACAGAATGAGTTTGTAACCTTTTCTTTTATCTTTATTTCTCTCTTGACACGTTTTTTTCAATCACGTTTCTTACAAATTTTGTATATCTTTTATCTTCTTTTGTAGAAGCTAGATATCTTTTAACTTTATTTTTGCAATATTGGGTATTTTTTTATTCTTTAAAGAAACAAAGTTTTTTGATCTCTTCAACTATTATGAGACAACTTTGTATTAATGTTTATCAACATTTAATGTATACTCAAATACTTAGATGAATCATTCCTTAAGAGATTAATACTCTCTCTGTCAATTTTTAAATTTTACACCCTTTCATTTTTTCAGTAGTTCAAAGAATTTTCTATTTTCTCTTGTTCCAATCCTTTTCCAATCCTGTTCCAATTCCTTCTTGGCTCATTTATATTAAGCGATGGGGCGTCGATAAATCGTTAAGCGATTAACGTATCACCGCTAAGAGCGAGGGGAACGCGTTATCTCCGCTGGAAATGGAATTTCTCTCGCGGCCGGCGTGGTTCTTTTGTGGCTCTCGACTTAGACGATTTCGAGAGACCGGTTTCATCCGCAGGTATTCGCGAACCTGGCGGCCTTTCCCCTTCCAACCGTGGACGACCGCTAACGACATGGATGAGAATAAAACAGAGAGACAGAGGAAATACCAATACGTTCGAACGAGAAAGAATCGTAATTTATATGGAACCGGTCGTAGGTGGTACGTCTCATTAAAGCAGAGGAAATGATCGTGGATGAATGAACGGCGTCGTGTGGGTGGCTGCGATTGCCAGCGGACGGCTAGAACAAAAGTGAAACGTTCCACTTGTACTTGGTAGTATATATTGTTCCTTCAACGTTATTTGAAAAATTAAAGATTGTCAATATAAAAAAGATTATGTATTTATCCTAATATTTAGGAATATCCTAATATTTACTTACATTGCAAGTGATTAGAGATATGTAATCGTGTCAGCTGATGGTAAATCAAGTCAGCTGAATCAAGATAAAGATCAGCCGAATTCGCAATAGTTTCGTGTGACAGACAATCTGATTACTGAAAGTTATCCGATTCTGAACTTGGTGGTTTCCTTTGCTTTTTAAGCGACACAGATGCTTCCGATATGAATGAACTCCATTAAAAGTTTATGTTCTTCCACAGCAAATGCGTAGCTAATCAGAAACATTACATAATAATTAATTAAGTTTAATCAGATTGGTATACATGTTGATTGATATTTACATATTGATGCAAGGCTTCTCTATGTAACTTTATTGAAAAAATTCCACTAAAAGGAACTTGTCCATTGAATTTATTACCTGTGCGTTTAATCATGTTGTCGACCTTGGATTTTATTGTACCGTTTTATCTAGAGTTTTACGTGACTATGCAACGTCTTACATTTTTTGCACCAACTGCCCTAAGGTGATCCTTTAAAGCGGAGTATATATCATGATCACCATTCAACAGGAAAGAAAACAACGACGAAAAAAGAGTTGCAATAAGGCTGCAAGAAATTGTTCAAGGTAAACGTCAACTGTTGGGCATGACCGATTCCCCTTCTTCTTTCACCCTTTTTCTCGCTATGACAACTTCCTTCATCGAGCCTCCTTCTGAAACATGGTGGAGGACGTGAAAGTGAGGGGACAGTGGTGCTCAGATAGTTAAAAAAAAAAGTAAAATCGTTTCTCTGGTTTCAAAATCAAGACATGCGGCTCTCTTATACGTATAAGTAGAGGGAAGAGAGATATAAAGTATTATAAATAAAAAAGGTGTGTCATTATCTACTATATAACAGATATATCAAAAGAGTTAACAAACATCGAAACCCCCTAATTACTAAATTACTTAATACGTCGGACCAGATCCGCAGGCTAAGAAAACACTATACTAAGCACTAGATTCAGCTACATATTTCTAATAAGCAATATTTACTTATTAATAATATTATTATTTATAAATTATACTTATTTATAAATTATGCTTACTTATAATGAGTTAATAAGTTTATTAACTTATTATAAACAATTGGCCATGTCACTGCGCCACGCCAGAGAAACTTACTCAAAGTTCTCAATGCAAGAATTGATTGTAAAGTACTTGTAAATAAAAAAAAAAATTATCTACTATAAATAGAGATTATGCTGTATATTTGTATAATATTGAGTTAAAATATATTATATTATATCAAAATATTTTAAAACAAGATTTAACAAATTTTTGAAATTTTGTCTAAAAAATATAAATAAAAAAGTCGTTGATCATTATATTTTTACTAATTTAATAACATTTTTATCCAGAAGTTTCTCTTCTAATCTTTCTAAAAATTCTATACGAGATATTTAATCTCTTCTCGTCATCTGAAAGATCAACTTTAAAAGATACGCTGTAGTTGTACTAGTTTAAAGCAATTACTATATAAAAAACAAATCTATAGTCTTTTGTTATTCGTTGTGCAAATCTCGTAAGCGGTATTTGCACCGTCTAAGTCGCATGAAATGCGAAATGTTTTGTTGATGGAAGTGTCCCTCGCCAAGTAATCGTCATCTGCATCGTGATTCGTACGATTTGAGGTACGCTGACACCTGGTATGCCTCGACTTTGGTGAACACTTTGGTGGGGTCTCGGGAGCCTCGTCGAGACGCGCGAAACTGGAGACTTCAGTTGTCACTGCGACGCCGGTGGAACAACATTGTGTTGTGTAATTTTTTCTCTAGGAATCTAAATTGTTAAGTTATTCATACTGCTACTCACGCGTTGTTAGTTCCATAGAAAAACGATGTTTTTGTGTAAAAATAGAACTTTAATAAATTACCATCGGACTAGATTCAACAAGTGTTCTTCATTCAAGTGCTTCGTACAATTTTTAAGTAAAAAACCTTTTCATCCTCGGTAAACTTGCTTTTCTGATTAATAATTTCAAATATCTGATTAATTTAAAATGAAAGTGTATTTGAATATTTTCATTTTTTCTACTTTTTAATTATATTTTATTTATATTTATCATTGCTTAATAGTTTTTCCCTATGTAAAATTGAATCAATGGTGAGAAACAATAATCAGTGTTAAATTATATAACCGGACATTCAGTGAATACCAATTGTACATTTTATCTAAATTTGACTGATCAAGGACTCACACGTGCCGAATAATAAATCCTGCAAGGATCGATAGCTGTGGTATGGGAAGGAAATCAGTGGACATTTACTGTTCTCCAGAATCCTAGGTATTTATACTGGCAGTTTCTCTCTCGTTTCACTTTCCTCTGACGATGTTCGTTAATTCTGTAACAACGAATATATCGGAACCTGGTATATATTTATGTAACGATTTATGTTACGTTATTAAGGCGAAGTAGCACGAGTATTCGCGCGTGCACATTAAGCCAGCAGCTGCGCGGATATCGTAAACAAGAAAGAAGACATTTGTCTTGTCTGATAACAGTGATACAATAAACGTATAAAACCGAAGGTCTCCATTCCGAAATATACTGGAATTTAATTACTTCGTAGCAAAAAAGATTGATGTCATTCTCTTGTTCAGACAGACATAAAATAAACATGTATCTTCCTGAAAGACTGAAGATAGAAAAAGAGATATTTATGAGTAGCATAAGCTTTGTATTATTGTGAAATATTCTTTTTTTTAAAAAAGAAGATATAAATGTTGTCTAAGATTTTAAAGTCCAAATAGAGTCGCACGAATAGATGACTTGTTGGCGAAGATATGCTTTTCATTCTATTGTATATTGTATGCGTACAAAGGCTCGAAGACAGGATCCTTCCGGTGATCTTGCCTCTTTTAAAGTTCATTTTGTATGAAAGACGTCGAACAATGGCGTGTAAAATAGGGCGACATCGCACTTTCAGGCCTCGATAAGAGTCGCACGTTCATGAACCCTGGGAATGGTTTGTAACCGGAGAATTTAATTAGAATAATCGTAGGTCGCACGTGCTGAACGTTTTCTCGCGCAAACTTACTGAATTCCCGCCTTTAAGTGTCTGGAATGCGTTGAATTATTTGCGAATCTTTGAATTTTTTCTCGTCAACTAGTGTCAGTCACTTTAGAATATTCTGTCGCATTAAAAAAGAAACATCTTAGGACATTAGCATTTTTATACGGTATGTATTTTTCCTTCACCTGGCACCAATCACCTATGGATATTTTATCTTATTAAAAAAAGCAACATCTGAATTGGTTTTTCATGTCTATGAATAATTAAGAGAAAAATGAAGAGAACTTTAAGAATAAGAAAAAAATATTACAAAATACATAGTATTATTGAGAAATTGTAATATCTATAGCATATGTATTGTATGTATATTAAAAAAGAAAGTATTGCAATTACATTCACTATCAATAAAATGTGTTGTACACAATATTATTCTTTACGTCTCTTCATTTATGAAATAATTACCTTTGTCTTTGTCCAATTAATTGTACAGTAATGTACATTCTAATATAATTCAATTCATTGATGACGACAATTATAATTTATTCTAATCATGAAATATACGTACGCGTATCAATTATGTATACAGTTGATTACATTTTCATGAGTGCAATTGCTAAATCTGATCCAAGTGCGGGATTGCACTTTGATGTGATCTTAATCATGATGAGGACATTGAATTAACTGCTGTACAATTTATTTTAGTCTCCATTTCATACGTTCTGTTGTTCCATTCATTATGATTCTATCTAAAACACATAGAGTATTTAGCAACATGATGCCCTTAATATTTATAACATTGGAATATTTTGCTTAGAAATTCTGAGTAATTGTAATGATAATGTAAGTCAAGTCGATAAAACAGTTCGACTATTTAGTATAACGGAATCCATCTATTGCACATGTTAATATACATAATTACATTGCAGGGATTAAGTTGTCCCATTTGTTTAATGTAACATCACGTATGATCGCAATTCACGACTTTTCAATTATTCTTAAATATTCTGAATCAGTCGTATTTTTTGTTAGCATACAAATATGTTTGTTACAGAAATACGTTTAATAATAATTTAGATATAATAGTGATATAAGATTGGATAGTAAGTATAGATAATATACTAGAGATTAAATAACCTATAAGATTATTCTTAAAAAAATATGCTTTTAGAATGATAAATATTGTTCAGATTGGCAATTAAAGAATTTACGTAGAAAATGAAGCTATTTTCCTTTGGAACGCGATTATGTAATCTTATGAATTTTCTATCCTTCTTATAGTTGGCAACACTACATTTTGGCAGGCATACGTTCATACATCCACGTAACGCACAAATAGATCGCGATGGGTTTATCTCATTCCCTATAATTAAGTACAGGAATGATCGAGCGCGTCATTTTTACAAAAAGACTGACAGGAACTCATGAATTTTACGATTACATGGTATTCTAAAAAAAGCAGCGGTATTATTATATCTAACTTAAATGCAGGAAATAACTGGAAATAAGAGATAGTAACTGCGTTCTAGTCTAGTCTTGTCTCATTATGCATTCTTTTGTTATGAGGTTTTTTAATCGGCGCTGGTTTCCTTTGAGATATACGACGAAAAAGAAAAAACAGGAAAATTACATATCATTAACCATTTTAGAAACTTCTAGAATGCAGTACAAACCGAATCGAGTGGAAATTTTTTCTATCCAAGTCTAGTATCATATGAAACAAAACATTGCAGTACTTATATCTGATAAAAATACATATTTGGACACTATATTAAGCTTTTATGTATAAATTCTATGCATTATATGAAACATTTGAAACAATCTGAAAATGTATGTAGAAGTTACACGCACTTGCTGCAAACGTATACATTCAGCAAAGAAGTGGTATACAGTATAAATAACCAGCTTAAACACATAATAAATGATATAGATGGTTCCACTGAATATTGAGGTTTATTGATATAATAGATAATTTTCTGTTTAAATATTTTCGTAATCTCTGTGAAATGTATATTCGCACTAAAAATATCTTGTAGCTCTTAAGTATGGACGTACATTTTTAGATTTGTTTCAAACTTTACCAATATAATCATTATAGTCACATCTCATTAAAACGCTAATAAAATTGCAAAATTTTCCTTATAATATACATAATATATTCATAAAAGATTTCTGCAAATGTTGAAATACTTTTGTGAACTACTGTCTATGTCGTACATATTTGCAAATGATTTAATTGAGTTGAAAGCAAAGATTTAAATATGATAATCATGCAATTTTCTAGGCGTTCGCAAATCTTCTAGAGTTCAGTAAACTCCTGGTCACGGTGACGTGACTGTGAGCGCCGCATAAAGGGGCTTAATGGAGAAATGACTTATTTCCAGCCGTAACCCGAACACCGGTCCGAGCATAGGTAGGTCACATCATTGTATAGAGTCCCAACGCGCCACGGTTTCATTGCGTCGCGTACCATATTGCGCAACATCGGTCGGTATCTATTAACTTCAGATCTGGTATCGTGAAAGTAAAGCGCCGCTCACAGTCGTCTAATAGAAGATCCAGGTAGTACTATTGTATTATAATATAATGTTGTATTATAGTTAGATAATTAATAACGAACCTCTGTGATATAACTGACCATCACAAACATTGACGGAACATTTGACTTCAATTTTTGTGACTAACTTTTTATTTAAATTCTGAATATCAATAATTCAGAGTCTCATTTAGAGATACTTCTCAGATACTCATTTAGAGAGAAAGTATGTATTTTTATTCTATAAAGAAAATTGAATTCAGAAATTGAATTCAGAAAACTCATCTTATACGAACTATAAAAATTTGTGTTACTTTGGTAAGAAATTTTATATATGAATTATATTTATACATATATTAATAGCGCACATATATGAAATAGAATCATAAATTCTACGTTTCTATATTTACAGTCTTCTCAGCTACATACATACTTACCATTAAACGAAGAAAGTATTTGTGCTGATAATACATACTTTCTAACAGGATCTCATAACGTTGTAGCTTACTTCTGTAGAATTTTCTATATTCGTGACACATTCATTTGAAACTCACCTGTTGCATATTACGAAACATAGCTTCGCAATAGCAAGTTTTGTATTCGCTATGTACCACTTAGGTTATAACGCACGTGGTCCACGAAACGGGTATTTAATTGACTGTGCTTCTTGTCCCACGAGGTCAGGGCAATCGAATCAACGACGATGAACGATGCTCGTAGTTCCCACGGGAAAAAGTTACGTTTTCTTTTAAGTACGTTCCGAGGGTCTGCAAAGGGACCAGTTCATTCCTCCTGAGGAAACATTTCACGTGCAACGAGGTGTGACGTTTCATTATATTGTAATTTCAAATGATTCATCAGTCTGAAAAGATTACCTGACTTTGTTGACTTTTTTAGTATACGAATCATAACACATAAAATATATAAAAATTGTTTACATACATAGATAAAACTACATATAAATTATTTTTACCACTTTCTTTTTATATTCATAAAAGTCAGTCATAAGTTGATAAATAGCTAGATACGCTACTGTATAATCATTCCAAATTGTAGAATATGCGACCAATCAAATTAATCATGTTCTTTCATCCTAGTTTGAAAGTTCGCCTGCTTAATGCACTTTCAATTATGTTCGACAAAAGCATTAGGAGTACCAAACTAGGCTAAATAACTGTTATTAAACTTTTTATTTCCGTAATTACTAAAAACATGTAAGTGTTTTTATAAGTGTAAGTATATTTATTAAATTTTATCATATCGGTTTCATTGTAATTACTTCTATATAATATATGTATTTATGTGTGTACATCAAATCGGCAGTTCTGTGTTAATAATTAAATACGCTACGTCACGCGCACTGTTCTCAAGTAATTGACACAAACCGATTGAATCAGAAAACGATACGTATATTCCCAGACTGACGATTTCTCTTTATTTTTCAGACGTTTACGGGGTGACGGATAGCGGGCGCACGTGACTGGTCACGTGGATAGAACATCAGAGAAATCGTGGAACGCTGATCGTGGTGATTCTACGACTGTTTTCCTTCGTTTAAACCCAGATAGAGAATTCGACGCGTGACTTACGATACATCAAAGGAGATTAAGAGAAATTTCTCCTTGATCCATCGTCCGCAAATCAGCTATTGTGATTCATGCAATGATCGTCTAAGGTGCAGGTGTGTTTGCGGGAAGTGGAAGATTTGCGGTTTGAAGATCAAAGAGGTGTAATTTCTCTGCCCGTCGCAAGGGAAAACCTTAATATGAGCTGACACGACCCTTCAGGTACAAATATTAACTTATTAAACAGATCGTCCTTTAATAAAAAATTTTATAATTAAAATTAAAAATCTAATTATTAAAAGATAATAAAAATAAATTTCAGATAGCTCGATTTCAATTTTTCCAATTATAAACATGGTACAAAAATAGTGGATCTATAAATAAATAAATTATTATATCCATGAAATTCAGCGTGTAAGGAGTTAACTCTTCTTCTCCGGACTTTAAAACAATTTAAACTATTTCGTTAAAAATTAAACACTTAGTAAAATTTGAAATCTGAAATTTTTAACTTTAAATTTCGATTTGCTTATTTGAATTTAAAATTCTGATTGTGTAATAAGTAACGTCTAAGTAACGAATTTGCATTGTTCTATTTTAGTTGGAGACAGCATAGGTATCTTTGACGAGGTCACGAAGAAAATCTTATCACGCTTCATCGTAACTTCATAGCCGCCGGAAGTGGTAAGAAGAGGAAGAATCGCAGGATGCCTGGCGAGGTGCGCGCGCAACCCTTAGACCCAACTATGTATGGTGGTAGCATAATGCAGCCCGACGAGGAGATTCAGTACGCGCCAAGGAGTCGTCCTGTTAGCTTTTACGATAATTTTAAGGTGAGCCCTAGTACCATACCACGTGTTACTGTCTATGTTTATATCTTGATACACAGTCAGTGTTGAGAATCCATTACAAGACCAATAATATCCATCATAATGGACAACGATATTTAATATTTAAGTATCATCAACTAAAGAGTACTTAAATAAAAATTAATTTTTATGTTAATATCTCCATATAAATGTTAATCGACTTTTCTTCTCACATTTATTTATGTTATTTAACTAATTTTTCAGACTAAATACTAATTAATTATCTTATTTTATACATAAGATATAGAGTGGTGTGTGGTTGGTCTTCTTATGAGATAATATATGTTTGTGGATCACTTACTGATCAAGTGCGTTCAATTAATTTAGACTTGCCTCAATGAGCAGTCTATAGTCTGACCACAAATTTGGTTAAATGAAAAATGAGAGTGAAATAAACCGCAACGCATGATGTATGAGAATTATCGACTCGTATATACATAAGTAAAAGTACACGATGCTTATGTGAGAATATGTTTGATCAACAACATCAATTTTACATAAATTACAGTAAATATATAAAATGAATTGCTGTAATTCGATCGTATAATTGGACGTTAAAATTAAATTGTTTTTTTTTTGTAGTATAAGTCCATGTATTTGATTATGTGTTGTTGGTATAAAAATTACATATTGTTATATAGATTCTCTATGTCGTTTAATTGAAATGTGATCAATTCATAATAATCTCTGCATTTTTTTATTTCGCTGTTCAGGACGTGCCAATGGTGGCACCTTGCGTGACTTCCGCTCTAAGCGCCGACAATTTGAATCAGGTTCGTGACAACGGTATTAGCTCGTCGATGGCCACGGCCAATAACAACAATAACAACAATCGAGTGAGTAGCGCAGTCAGTGCTGGTAACGTGTCGAAGATCCAGAACGCCAAGGTCACCGGTAAGTTTAGTGAACTTATCGTTCTTTTTTCTACTTAATTATTTCCCTGATGGAAACGGTTATTCATTATCAATTCAGATATAAGATATATGTACAATAACAAAAGAAAAATAAAATAAGTACATACTATTAAATGATGTTTTAATATTCTTCGTTATCTTCTCCACTCTTGAGTGTTAATTAAGATAATCGGAGGGATTTTTAACTTTAGACGGAATTGGATATGCCTCCACTCTCCCTAGGAAAGTTATTTGACTGTAAATAGAACGGTCACGAGTGAAATTCGGTCGGACACTTTGCTGGCACTAGGTATTCGAGCAAACTTTCTCGAATTTCATTTTATTCGTGCATCAGACAACGTCGTAGTAAAACAAAGCCGGGCAGAAAATCTTGCGCGCTTTCTAACCATACCATCTTGATAATATATATGATTCTAATAAAAAATTGAAAAAGAATCAATTTTTTAAAATTCAAATGAATTATAATCTAATTAAATTGGAAGAAATCTAATAAATTATAATTTTGCTTTTCTCGTGTAATGGTCGCAACTTACCGTGGCAGGTGCAGTATCGACAGGGAATATTGGGAAAATCTATCGGTTAGAAAAGGAAAAAGAGTTGGGTCGCGCCCCGTCAATGGCCAATTGTTTGTCAACCACGGTTCCCGTTAACCTGGCAGCCGCTCAAATTGCTGGTCGGCACACGCCCACAAGGAATTCCCTCAGGCACAGCAGAATGATCGTATTGCATCGCAGTGGTCATCGTAAGTACACAACCACTTTCTTTATTTAATTCATAAATCTCTACTTGTTAATTTCTTCCGTTGTTCTTTTATATTTCCATGAAATTTGTCTACTTATCTCCTATCAACATAGATAAAAATATAATCCTCTCTAAGAATTGACTTTCTAAAAAAGATATAGAATTAAGATAATTCAAATAATAAAAGGATTATTTTACTTTGTTAGTTTTGTAAAATATTTACCAAATAACAGTGTACCTTTTGTTAAATTTAATTTATCATTAATTGGAGGCTAAGATACCATTGTTTAATCATATCCTCCTGTTGTTCTTAGGATGTTGCTTGGTTTTGCTATTATTATTTTCTGCTATTTAAAATCAAATACAAAAATTAAACATTCTAAGAAATGTAAACTTCAACTTAATCGATTCCTGCTTTATCGTCATTATAACAAAAAACATTCAATTTTTTATGTGTATAAAAATATGGTGATATATTTTAAAATAGAGTGCAAAAGTTTATAAACCTGATAAAAGTTCAGGTATGTGTAGTAAAACATGTGCAACAGAGTTCATGTTTAATTCATTTGTTTAAAATGTACTTTAAGAACTTACACTGAATCTTATTGGTTTATCATACACCGTATGATTCACACTGTTAGATATCCTAGCAGGTTGTACTTTCTCTGCTGACTAATTTCACAAAAAGTTAAAAAACCTTGGATGTATTTAAGCCCATGTCTATTAACTCGCAGGATATCTCATATCGGATCTCTAGAAATTATTATTGAAGGTATTAGGAAGAGATTAGATACTTCGAAATTGTACCTAGAAGGTTCTATATAGTAACAGATTCTTGAAATTCCCATATCTCCCTTTACCATATTAATAATAAGTAAAATATCCTAATGTATAAAACCTGCTAGAAGAGAAACTTTCTCTTAGGAATTCTATACATTATGTTAATTATAGATACACGTCTCTTACGAAAATTCTTGACAGAGAAATGTTTTTGTGAGCAAATATTTAGTAATAAGATGACTTTACTATTTTTGCTTTCATGTTGAATAACACAGACGTAACGCTTGTTGATTAACGAAATCAGAGATCAGAACAGGTATGATACATGCGAACGAGGCTCGAATGTCACTGAGCGGCCTTTCACGGTGCAATAAACATTCTTTCGAAGGAAGGCGGAAAGCACAATATTGCTACAAACAATTAATAATTTATATCACGAGCGACGCATTCCCTTCAGGTTTCCTTTTTATGAAATCTAATACTCTAGGATTTTAAATTTAAATGTGTAGAATCTTTCGAAATTTAAGTTCTTCGAAGTTTGATTACGTTTAAACTCGTTGTATCTTATTGCATTTAGTTTTCTTCGTCGATCCTTTTTTGTCGGGTTCTGTATAATGTAATACCTATCTCAAAAGTTGTTTCTCCTAAGACATAACTTGTTAAATTATCACTTCTGTTAAAGAAAAGATTGGACGTCAATCGTTACACGTATACAGCCAGGTAATCATCATAACGCAAATTGGTCCAGAACAAGTCAATCTCTCTTGAGAGCCTTTCCAATGATGAAGACGCTAGTTGCGTGACTATTGCAATTTCATCCTGCATTTGTGACGACACAGTCACAATAAAACAGTGATATCGAGGTTGCTGCCAAGATAGTAAAAAAAATTATGGTTAAACCCTCAAGGTATAGAAAAGCCTTAACATTTTCTTCTTTTTCTTCCATAACAAACATGTTCCGATTTTTATAATCATGTTGTCCAATTTAATATTTCTTGTTGTTTTCATCTTGTTGTAAACAGTTGTTTTCATCTTATATAATATGATGTACAAATTTTGCTAAAATTGTTTCATTGAAAGCAGGTGAAACGAAGAGGTTAAGACTTTTTGGTCCGCTGGTTGCCGTGGCCGCTTTAAAGTGGTTACACATGCTTCTCTGTGAATAGCGGAAGTAGCAAGCCGGAAATATATCATGTGATCTTTTTTGAAGTGCATTCGTTCACGGGTTAGCGTGTACGAACTTTGCGTGTAACTCTAATCGCTTCTTCCGCTTTGCGTTTTATTTGTTCCTATACTAAATTTTTCAACAGCTGATTCATGGTCTATTCGTGTACATATGTGTAATCGAATTCAAAATATTTCACAAAAAATTTCCCGAATATCGTGATTCTTGCACAACTTCTATTAGCCAATTCCTGAGTTATAGGTTTATATAACTTAAGTAATATGATACTTTCAAAAAGAATAATATTGCGATGTTATGTCAGTTTAGCGAGGAATTTCTTGTTTTGCATTGGAACAAAATGCACAAACAACTGATACAATATTTGGATACTTCATGTACAATGATGAAAGCCGAAGACCAATATTTTAATGCAGATTTTGAGGAAATAAATATTGATACACAAGATATTTTGACTTGTTTTCGGTGTGTTGATTTGCTTAATTAAATTAACACGCTTCTGGAAAGGAGCGTTTTTTCCTCTTTGAAGTGTTACGTAAATAGCACGTGTGTCTTGCGAGGGTTTAAACGGATGAAATGTGAGCATTACTCGGTTTGGTTTTCTCCCATGTGGTAAAACTTGCGTTTGGTTCATCCCCATTCGTTGAATTCTATTTTCAGATGCAATAGGCAGAGGGTACTAAAAAAAAAAAGAAAAAAGAGGTCGATAAAAATTTCAGCAAAAAGAAATTTAGAATAGTAGAATTTTTCCTACTTCTAAAGAAGTGTTGATTTTTAACATTATAGTTTAATAACGAATATATTAAGTTTATCATATTCATTATGAGTGCGTTGTAACGATAAAGCAAATGAGTCACGAAGCTTGACTGGAAGGTCAGATATCAAAACACGCGTATCTAAATGTTAACCTACATCGCTGCATGTTTTTAGTGATAATATACTGTGCAGCTGAAGTATTCTTTTACCAATTGCAATTTTATATATTAATGCACGTCTATTGGTTATTATTACATTGCTACATTATCAATGTGAATCATATATCTATTCTTCATTTTTGTTAAGTTTACGTCAGTTGCGCCTGATTATAACCAAACTTTACGTGTCTTGCAGAATACTTGTTATCCTGCAAAGGAATATTTGTTTGGAAATTAATGTCACTCAATGTGAATAGACCTAAATAATTAAATATGATATATATCTGTGATTTTCAATATTAAAATCACAGACATGTGATATGTCGTATAAAAAGTTACTGAATCTGTCGTGATTATGAAGTGAACGTACACGATCGCGTAATGTACAGTGATATCTGAGTTGATTAAGGATTTTCAAGAGATCGGAAGTATCGTGGGCGATGGTAGTTCTCTACAATGTAGTTACACAATTACCGTGTTTCTTATTACGCAAGTTGAACACTCGAGTCATTATTCATGTATCGAGGTCACCGGATAATGGAAACGTACCACCCAGTACGTTTCCTCACTTGCGTTGTATACTACAATTTTTGGCTTGTCAAAGTCATTTCGAAGATGATGGTTCGAATATTTCAGCCAGTTATCCTTACCTATACATTGTATTATCGCTGCACATGCTAGTACATTCATTTTCATATAGATGTCTCACTATAAAATCTCAAGTGTATCATAAGTATAATTATTTTAATTCAATTAGTATTAGTATTAGTATTAGTATAAGAATGCAAGGCTATATTTTCATATTAACGGAATTTCTATAAGTTTTTTGTAAAGTCCAGCATAGTTTTTGTTCGACCCCTGCAGACGATATTCTGCAGGAGAATCCTCTTCTCTTATAATGAGCATATATACACATACACATGCAGCAAATACAAACATAAGATCCGCATACAATGGGAACGACACGCATTCGAGTCTTGCATTCTTACACCGTGTGAATCGTTCCGCGAATGAAAAAGCGATAGCGTGCTTGCATCCGGCACAAATCACTTTTTTGTCATGGAAAATTTTGAATACGAAACATGACACGTTTCACTTACATTCCATTATATCCATTATATAAAGAAGTTTCTTCTTTACTTAAATTTTATTAAAACATGTTTCTTACTCGCACTAAGTAATTTTTTAATTTCTATATAATAAATTTTCGGGTTATTTACATATTTGATCATATATATAATAATCACAGTAGTCGTGACTCGTTATTTGAAAATGTAACACATATCTACAATATTCATACACAGTGATGGACAGCAGAAAGTTAAAAATTGATATACTATGAATTTCATATAAAAATTTGTTTACCATATAAGTAATAATCGTCTATTTTATGATATATATATAATATTTATCGGTTGTTCTTATTAAATATAAATCCATTTTGTAAAATTATGGTGTCTTTTTATATTCCTTATTTCATAAACTTTCTCTTGTCCGTTATTGTATATTAAAGTTTTTTATAGTATGTGTTCAAATACTTTTGCGAGCCACTATAAATCCGATTGGAGACTAGTCCCAAGGGAGATTAATTTTTCTCTTCTTCTATTCTTGTCTGTATATACGTCTGGTACAGTTAGGACTCGTTCTATATGCAAGCCTCGTGCAAAAGAGACCCCTTATCGATTGTAGCGCGACGAATGAGAATGCGGTATCGCTTTTTGCCCCGTCGTAAACTTCGTATATTCCTTTTCTCGCCATACGCGTTATTCGTTGGTCATCGATCTTCAGCCACCCATTAATATTCTTCGGGTGTCAACTAATATCCTGCAAGAAAAGAGTGAAAGAATTTTCTTTTATAAGGAGCATTCTACGCAGTGTAAAGCCCAATCTTCTACTTTTCTGAGCTTGTACCCGTTCTACCCCGTAATACAGTACAACCATTATAATTTTAAATCTTACCGCTTACAATACCGTGAGATTTCTTTAAATTATTCAAAATAAATTCTAATTCTTTCTCTTGCAGATACGTTTTGCAACTCTTCAAAAATTACGTGATCGAAGGTGATGTTTCCCGCCCCTTTTCAAAATCTCCGTGTTTCATATGTGAATGAGATTTACTCATGGTATTGTAGGGTGCAGTATATCATTATCGACTGTCAGTCAGGCAACGAGGGTTTAAGACGCGTTCGCTATTCTTCGTGCGAAGAGCTGTCCTTGCAGTGTTCTCTTTCCTGGACATGGGAAACTCAGCTGGGTATGCAGCCATACAGAATTATTTCTGGAGATTATTTCCCCCCTTTTCCAACTGAAGCTTTTCCAAAATCCTTCCAGGCCATTATGAGTTCTTCGATTCTACCAATATGGGTACTGAATACGTTAACAATGGATACAGAAGAATTTTATAAAAATAACAATCAAATCTTTTAACCTATTCTTCTAGCTAGACTGTGAATGTTTATGTAGATGAACTTAAGCAGAGATTTGTTTCATTTTAGACACATTTAATCATGTGCTTCGTGCTCCTCTGTACCTTTTTTAAATTTCTCATAAATGCATAAACATATATAGCCTACCGATAAAAATGTTCTTATAGTATCAATTACATGGCAATATTGCGACAATACAAATTTTTTCCATTCAATAGGAAAAGCATATTTTATTATATCTGCCATTACGTAAGATAATCTTAGTGCCTACGTTATAAATGAAATATCGTTAATTCCAGATTTCTTTGATCGTACCTGTCACCGATTTCGCAAGACCGCTAATGGAATCACGACCTATCGCCATCAACATTAGCACAAGTCAGCATGACGGTGGGCGAGAGCGTTAACGCGTCACTTTTCTTTTTTCTTTTTCTTTTCTCTACCTTTGAATTACCGTTGCAAACGGTGCACAAAGAATTCTGGTGGGCGAGTTTCCTGACGGCGATGTTTGACATCGCATCGGCAAGGACGGCACATGTTCGATCGTTCGGTTGAGATACCTTGTAAGGAGGGACAGCGAGGTCGTTTCGTTCGGAAACTCTCCTTTCTTTCGGCCCTACATTCGTTTCTCAGAATCTGTCACGTCGTATCGACCGTCGATCGCTATGGGAAAATGTGTGTCGTGAGCTGCGAGAAAAACACCAGGAGATAGCACCGTACGTGCCCCTGTGTAAAAAGCGGCATGACTAGCTTGAAAGAAATCTCCCTCTCGCTCATATGTATATAGGTTATGGCTCATATTGAAGTCCAAGTCTTGATAAACATCAGTGTCATCACACGACTGCGGGTTTTTATGTATTTATTTAACATATAGTCAAGGTTTACATTTTCGCTTATTTTTTCCCCTTAGATTATCAAATAAAAAATGACAATATCCCAGATAACAATAACCGTCTGATGTGAATGCCCTATTTTGAACCAAATATGTATGATATATTCTTTTGTTTTGGTGTGACATTGAATTTCAGTAATTAGGCGTGCAATGAGGCGAAGAATATTGAAAATCGCTGATCTATGGAAAAAGGGTGCAAAAATACAAAAATGTGCATAATACGCAAAAATGTATAAAATATCCAAGAAGCAAATCCCTATCTAAGTCCTGCATATACTCTTCTATTTATTTTCATAAGAATATGAATTTGCATAAATATCCGCAGGCTAGTCATCACATCAGTATCATCATTTTGTTATTAATGTTTTCATCGGATTATGTACGAACGTATCGGTCATTGCATAATAGATAGAATGAAATCAATGTTTTGTTCGTATACGAAGTAGGTAGGATGGATAGAGGTATGTTATGTAATTGGATAGGTAACCGAATGGTATTAGCGATCACATCTTTTAACTACTCGTTAAGTGAGTTGGCATATAGATTAAACGTCTCACCTGTTGATAAGGTTTTATTTTTTGTTGTTGATCATTAGGTCCTTAAACGAGTTTAACTTTATTGTATCTTCTTAACTAATTCAATCCATGTACATATTCGTTTACTATGTACTTTACTCAATTTGAAAAAATGTGTGATGAAAGGACTGATCGCCGCGATAATGAAATATAAAATAAAAATAAAAATATTTAGTAATAGAACAAAATATTTTAAATATTTCTTCTTTTTCAGGACCTCAAAAATTCCTACCGCCGTTGGTTTATCACTGGCGGTTAGGACGGTGTTTAGCAGCGTTGCAAACGATTCTCGGTATCGCGATAACTTCGTTGTCATTATGGTTATTACTTTGGGCACCTCATCTACCTGTGACGGATAATCCCTATTGGAGTGGAATGCCGGTGAGTATTCAAGCAATGACAGTCTTTGGCCGTCTTCTTGGAAAACATCGTTTTCTGAAACACCGTTAATTCTTTCCTTTCTTCATTTGCAGTTGTTACTTTCGGGTAGCTTCGGTATTTGCTTACTGTGCTGTTTCAAAAAGGAATACCCCGTCATGAGTCCTGGATTGTGTCTCACTTTGATCAAGGTGATTGTTCATCATTTTAGAATACATGAATATATTATTTTCAAACGAAGTACTTTGTATTCTATGGAATTTTTTAAATGTCTAAAGACTAATTAACAAAATTTATTTAATCGTACATAAATTATAGCTTTCCTTGTAATTTAGATTTTAAATTCAGTTATCTTAAAGTAATCAAATGAAATATCTATTTTTTTCTTTTTTGTTAGTACCGAAGTTTGAGTCACATTTTTTATTCAACATAGTTTATTGCTTTATTATTTACGTATTTCCACTAATATCTTTTCTTTTTTTTGAACAGATAATCAGCGTGCTACTGGCAACTCTAGCAACAGTGACCTGTTCCATCGCGTGTGTATTCTCTGCGATACACCTGGCGCGTTTAATGGGCCTGGAATGCAACCCAGCGCGGGTATTAAACGCTACCTGCGTGTGCAGGCCTCGTGGGAATACGTCGAACTTCACCGAATCGGCAGTTAGATACATGGATTTGAATTGTCCCGAAGTAGAGAGTATTTTGATCATTCTTCTCATCTTTTCCACCACTTGCAATGCTCTTGGAGCCCTAGTATCGGGCTGGTATACCTACCTACATTGGAGTACCAGACACAAAAGGCCAAAATACATGCAAGTGAGAACCACTCCGATCAGTGGGAACAACTTCCTCAGCAGCAGGCCAATATACAATCCAAATTTGAACGAGCGATGACAGTCTTCACATGATACTGACGAAGAAACATCGTATCTTCGTTATTCATCATTAACGATGGATGATGGAGTATTCTAAAGGTGTTTCGAAGTTAGCAATGACAGTTTCTCCCGGAAATTTAGCAGTGAATGTTACATAAACAACAATAACGGTGATTTTACTTAAAAAAACTCGTTGGAAGAGCTCTTTTTATATATGTGTTTTAATACGACAACGGACTAATAACGAAATACTTCTGTTTATATTGAGGATACATACCAAAAGTAACACGTTGAAATACGTGTGAGCTAGTCTTGGATAATAAAATAGATCTACAAGTGGTTCTTAAGCGAAAGTTTGTAATACAGTATGTATAAACTTAGGGAAGATTAGAATAAGTGGTAAGAAATTATATTTATAATTGATTAAAGTGGTATTTAATAGATAAAAGTCAAGAAGACTAGGATAATGATCGCGTAATTGAATTTACTAATTATTTAAAAACCTTCTTAATGTGTTCTTAATATTTATTACACCATAACTAAGGAGTACATTGCTAAGTAGGTAGTAATTGGTATGTTTTTAAAAAGGATGAACGTAATTTGTTGTTAACATACCAAGTCATGTAATGCAACTTTTGATAATTCATCGATAATGTAGAAAAACTTCATAGGTTATAATATCTGAACTAAAACACATTCTCTTTTACTAAAGAATAACATACTTGAGTAGTTTCATATTATTATTATAAGGTTAATTAAAAGGAAACAAGTTCTTTTCGATGGTAGAAACGTATTCAGAAAGAAATCGAGTCAGAACTTGATTCCTGCAAAGTAATTTTCACGATTAATTTACGTGTGGATCGTCAGTATTTTAGGTGTATTATAGTAAAGAAAGCAAGTGAATGTATCGCGCGCGCGCGCGTGTTTGTGTGTGTGTGTGTTCGTTCATTCGTACGTATACCGTGTTTGTAATGTGAGCAAGTAAATTAGAAGCATGAGTGAAACGCTTTTTAATTTCTATACTTGTATATCATCGATTTTATACCTCATCGCTATTCCTGTCTTTAAGGAATGAATTTTAAAACTGCATCTATAAATTATGTCATAACGTATGCACATTGGTAGAAAATCAATTTATCAAATTTTAATAGAAACGGATGAATAAATCAGTTCAGTAACAAAACATCTGGCTGGATAAAATTGACATGTTTGTATCTTAATCTCTTGCTTTTTAGTTTTTTATTTAGTTAGTTTTATGTACATTGTGATCTTTTCTAGAAGCTGATCAAGAATGACACTCTGACTTCCCCTCCACCTTGTTTATGCGAATCTCTGGTATTACGGCACAGTCACTGAATTGTGATTCCCAAGAATCGTGGAAAACTTTCATCAATCTGCTTGTAACATTTTAATGACTAACAATATATTTATTATCAATATCTATTGAGTAGATATTGGACATCTAAGCAATTTAATTAAACAATTTTATAAAGAAATAATCAAAATTTAATGGAATTTCCTGTAACTTTAAGTTCGGTATTACCTGGTATTAATTGTTCCTTTTTCATTGTAACTGCTTTCAGAAATTGTATGTTGCGTCTAATCGTGTGATATCGCATCCTGTTCCATATCTGTTAACTCTACCACTTCCGAAGCTGAACGTTTCCTTTCATCGAAGACCATTCCTGCAACTTCTGGTTTATCTATAACTTCATTAACAGTTCAATAATAATTACTTCATTAATTATCAAATTTCGCCGTTTACCTTTTGCAGTTCTTGTTTTTGCCGATCTCTTAGATAAAGCTGGTAACATTCTTTTCCATTTCAGAAAGGACGAGTCAGACAGTTCTTCTCTTTTCTTCACTATTTTAAATAATTTCCGTCGTTCCTCAGTACGTTCATGACGCAGTTGTATCTGAGCAAAGTCAATAATCAATAAATTATCAAACTTTTACAATAACTAAATGAATAGATGCACCGACAATGAAAAAACAGATGTATACTTTTTTAGTTGAACTAAGGCAGATTAATTAAAATTCTAATTTGATAAGTTCATAATCAGGATATTTCTATCTAGTAAATAATATTAATTTTTCCATTCGGGAATTATAATTTGATAAGTACCTTTAAATCATTATTAGCTTCTCTTAAAGAGTTAGTTAATGAGACCATGTAATAAATAATGAGTACCATAAGAACAATTAGTGGAATTATTATGCCAGGTGAAGTAATGTAATCAAGGCACCTGAAAATGTTATAAAACAAAAAAATGGTAAATAAATGTCAGTAAACATGAGATATTCTTTCTTAGTTCCTTTTTCAAATTTATATTTTTTTTTTAAATGAAATATACTACAATACTTGTTAATTGGATCAGGAAGAGATTTAGTGAGCTGTTTAGTTGCTAACTGGTAAATTTTCTCGTAACCAGAGAATGGACCACAATCCCAGGATGGTTTAACCCAAACTATGGCATAGCCAACAGGTAGAATATATAAACATAACATGGTTAACAACAGAGCATAGTAAAAGTTATTGGACCTGCAAAAATTAATACTTTAGAATAAATGGAATTAATAGATGCTAAAAATAAAGAGAACAATTTTTTAAATACCTAGAGGCTCGAAAAACTACTTCATGCGGCACATTACAGGTAAGAACAGCCCAGGATCTTAAATACATAAGAATTCCAAGTTTTAGAAGATTCAGGGCCGTTAATCCTGGGCTGAAGAACATCCCCATCCAAATAATTCCTTGATTATTTACCAAATGAAGTATATTTTCAGCAATCTTGAAATCACCATACTGAGGAAATTGCTTTTCTAGGTCCCAACACCAGCAATTATTCATGTATCGTACAAAAACTGCACGGAAGAAATCTATACTAAGCGTGGTCACAATGCTGAGTATCTGTGATAAATAAACAAAGTATTAAAAAATATTTAAAGTGAAGAACAAACATTGAAAAATATTAAAAATTAAATTCACCAAGTCCATGACGGTGAGCTTAGCAAGTTCTTGACCAAACATCGTTTCCCAGCACAAACGACGAGGCTTTTTCCGAGCTTTTATGTCTAACGGATTCGGTGAAGAGGCTAGTAGAAGAAATATTCAAGTATAAAAAATATAAGTTAAAGATTAAACGATAATATTTTTAAAAGTATAGTATACAAATTATACTTTGTTTATACTTGTATTCTGTGTAGTTGTTGTGCAAATCTTCTCAAAACATTTTGTGACGTAATCCTTCTCTGAGATAGGTATTACACCTTCACGTAACGTTGTCGAGGAACGATCGATAGTGGAAATTTTATTAGTATTTTCTGTACTAGATTCTCTATTAAATGTAATCGTGTTCATCGAATGTTCAGTGTTTGTATTCAATGTTGTAATTACAGAATACTCAGATGTATCATTTATTTGTGATGACATAGATGATAATGTGATAAATTCTTTTGTCTTCGTGGGAAAAGTTTCATTGTAATCTTCAGTAATGATACTAGAAATAGTATTTGTATTTGTACTTATATTATAATCGCTTTCTTCAATTGTTTCGCTATAAGCTGTAGATTCGTTGAAGAAAATACTAGTCATAGAAGAACTATCAGTTTCTTCAGTAAAATTTGTAAAAGAAATTTCTGTGAGATTTTCGAAGATAGTGAAAATGGTGGTTGCTTCAAATGTATCATTTTGTTCAAACATTTGCGTTGTAAACTCTGTCTCTTCAGTTACATTTTCAGTGGAAATGGATGCAGATTTGTTCAGTTCGTTTGATGTAATATCGTCGTAATTATCGTATGTATAATCCAGAGGAGGATAATCTCCGACATTGTATATTTCTTCCAGTGATTTTTCATCGAGTATCGGGTTCAGATACAGACTCGCGGGTATGAATGAAAACGGTGGCAGTGCTAAATTATTCAATATAAAGAAATTGTTAATGTATATTTATGTGACAACTAAACGAATTAGGACAGAAGAAGGCAAAAGAAGAAATATAGAGACTAGAAGATTCTGTCCATTAATGTAACTGCAGTCGAGCTCCTTTGTCTAGAATAAAAAAATTATGTAAAATATTAATGATGATAAAGACATACTTGTTTCAGGAAGTTCACTTCTATACTGCATTGCAGTGACATTGTTTGCCAAGATTAAACTTAAGGATGCTAATGTCACGACCTGTTGCGATTTCCTCATACTATCATCACATTCGATAGATATGTATTTGCAGTTCTTAATTGTTTCCTGAACATATTTTAAATCTTGCTTCTGTAACATCAACAAACTAGATGTCTTCTTGAACCTCATAATTCAATAAACATATCATTATATAGATACAGTTCACTTGCCATTGAATCGATCTTCTCAAACAATGCGAATATTAGTGAATAAAAATTCAATAAATTGAGAACCATTATTCTGTGAAAAGTCAATTCAATCATCAAATTAATAATTATAAAATTTGAAACTAAGATTCCTAATGGATGTGTCAGAGAAAAATCGTTTATAATACACACCGTGCAAGCTGCAAACGCAGCTGTTTCCTAGGATGATAGCTCTCCAGTAGTCCCAATATCTCAAAGAACGACGGGAACACGTATGTGATCAAGGACAGTACGACCGTAATTTCGTTTTGACGCCACCAATTGGTCTGTTCGAGTTCCTCAGAACTTCGTACGACCACTTTTACCACGGCATACGCTGACAATCCGAATAATGCAATCACAGATGTGTTTACGAAGATCCTCATTGATATAATCCTCCAACTAAAATTTTCCAAAGCATTAAATTTATGAGGCAAAATAATACAATTACAGGGATCCACTAATTTAATAGAAGTGAAAATAAATATAAGTAAAGAAATTATTTGCATTAATATTGCAGGTATTTGCAAATGTAACCTGGAATAAGTTTTATAAAAATGTAAATAATATAAAAAAAGATATGTATAATGGAAGAATAATTTTATTCTTAATAATAGTGATTTTATAAAAAAGAAGATATTGAAAAATGATAAAGCAGTAGATATTTCTTCGAGTAATCTTACTTCCTTTCATCTTTTTCTTTTTCAGCTTCCTCTAACAAAGCTTCTTTAAATCCAAGAACGATGCTCGCCGTCCTATTGTGCGCAGTTTCAGTATTCCCAATCATGAAGTCCCATCCAGTGAATAACTTCCAAGAAAACACGCACTCGTCGTCTTTCTCCGTGAGTTTGCTCAATCGTGAATTTTTTGCCATTCTAAGAAAACCGTCAATATAATTATTTGTAGAGAATTAACAATTTGATTTGTAGATAGCCGTACTTGCGTAATATGGCGACGAAACTGTAGATATAAATGACCAAATTGGTGACGAAATAAGCTAGAGGTAATCTGTAACCGCTTCCAGAATCTTGATTTGTGTACCAGCCATAAAAGAACGGTGAGTACCTTAGGATGCCCTCGAATTCCCACAGAGTTAATAAGTGCTTCGATTTTATCTTCTCCTCCTCGGGCATTATCTTCCGCTCCCCTGCTGCTGCCTGGTCTGCTGTGAGCATCTGTCGCGAAGAATATCTGACGAAATTTGAGCGACTACTTTTCTTCGTAGTAGGATTTCAACTTCCTTCAATTTCTCAAATCCAAGTTTTCAAGTGCAATAAAAAGTTGATTGATAAAAAGTTGAAACTTGAGTGATTTAAAAATGATGGAATTATAATAATACTCTACTTTAAATTATAATCGACTGTCATACAAATTATATCACATATTTTTCAAATGATCTTGAATAGTCTCCAACAATAATTATTTAGTTAATGGTAACAATTATATTACCATACCTCAGGAATGGCCACAAAAGCAGTAAGAATAACTGTCATGACAAGGTTAACCCAAAACAACCAACGAAGAAAGGTAAAATACGAAGCCACTGCTGAACCAAAATGTGATTCGATTTCCTTTATACGAAGTTCCCATGGCACCAACCATGTTTGAAGGTTAACCATCTCTCTCCGACAGTATTGCCATTTCTACAAATTAAACGTTGTCAATAGAAAAGATCTATATGTACCAACAGTCTTTTAAAATTATTACCTTGGTAATAAACAGGGAAATCCGAGCAATAACGTCTTTCGTGCTGCGAGTGTGAGCCAGTCTTTCCTGAAGAACTCCCTCATGTCTTCTAACGTAGGATTTTGCTTGTCGTACTAACTTAATCTTCCGACAAAGTGGCCAAGCTTGTTGCTTCACTCCACTCAACACTTCTTTGTGCATTTTCAACTTTTCAAATATCTGTTCTTGACTTCCACTTTCTTCAATGGAGATCACCGTTCTGTACAAGTTTACACGGATACTATCTTTATTTCTTTCCATATTAATCATCAATTAACATTCTTTGTATGTTTATTTGAAATATTTTCAGTATTTTAATGTATTATATAACATTTAATACTTGTAATATTTCCATACTTTCTATTTTTTCTATTTAAATTATTTAGCTTTTAATAATCGCTTTTTAAATTTTACAGGGATAATTCTTATAATCGATAAACGTAAGATTGAAAGTAATATACTAACTCTCCGGAACTTATAGTGTAAACGGAAGATCTTCGACGTAGCATGGCTTCAGCCTCGGCGTTGAAGGGAGAGGATGGACGACGTCTCCGTCTGCTTTGTCGCCGACTAGAACTCCGTCGTTGCATGATCTCACACGCTGAAGCAGAATATTCATCCTCGTTGGCCTCTTCCTCTAAAATTCATTAAACATTCACATTTTATATCTATAAATTAAATTCCCCATACATTTATTATATTATGTATCACAAATATGTACAACTGTACAAAAATTCTTAAATTTTTTCAGAACTCTTGAAAACTCCTTATTGATCCATCTACCTTCATATAATAATTAATTTTTATGTAAATAATTATGTAATAATTATGTAAATAATTATTTTCTATAATGGATTAGTATGGACAGTTAAAAACACCATTCAGAATGATATGAATTATATTAGTAAATGATTTCTTTAATTTACAAATACAGACCAGCTATAGAGACTCTCTGCATATCGGTGTAGTTTTTCACGTCAATGGCGTTTCTCTCTTCTTCCCTCGCTTGATTTGAGCAACTTTCCCTCTGGTTACCCTCGTCTTCGGTGATGACAAAGGTAACTGATCGTTCAATTGATGATTGCAGGGAAGTAACTGCCACCTACAGCAGAAGTTAAAACTAGGAAACTAGTTGGATGAATTTCACCCATAAATCATCCATTGTCACGCCACGTACTGTGCACACAATATGCACAAGCGATTGATTATCGAATGACAACGTCGAACTCAATTTTAAGTGTATAATTCTTATTAAATTCCACGTCCCTGTTATAAACTCCACTTTAGAAAACTTTTTCATCGAACGTATTTTCTAAGGCTATTAATTAGCAAAGACACTAACACTTTTGTTGTTATATCGCAGAGGAAGCTTTAAATGAAGAAAGAAGAAATTTGCCGATGATAAAAGACACCAACTTGGATGTTAATAAAACTGGAAGATTGCAAGTTAATAAGTCGATGATTAGAGATGAAGTGAGGTCGATGGATAGGAAGGGACTGACATCGTGTCAGTAGGAAAGAACCTGGTCATTCCCTGGTGAAACCATCCCTCTGTTGAAATCTATAAGCTGCCTGTAATGTCTACTCTACTCGATATCGGGCACGTCGTGTTTCCGTCCACGACGCAAATCCTCGAAATCACGAAAGGTCGTATATTAGGAGCAAGTAGATACTTCGTTTAACGATCAGACAGTTTGTTAGGTATATATCGTGATGGTTATAGGACAAACGTGTTTTCTATTGATGTTCCAATTTACCTTCAAAAAATAAACAGCTTTAAGGGTTAGCTTTAATAGGTTTAAATAGCTTTAAGACAAAGGAGATGACATCTTTCTTATATAACATGATCAATAACAAATTTATAAACAAGATTCTTCTATCATCATGCTATTAAAATTCTCATAGTCTTGCACTATTATTATAAAAATGATCGGTCCCTAAAATCTATATTGATATTATAATTCTTATTAATTTTTAAGCTCATAATGTCCTTCTATCTTTTTTTTCTTCTTTGTCTCCTTTGTAAAAGTAAGAAAAATATAGAATTTACTTTCTTTATAAAATAATAAAGTACTGAATTCTAAATGTTTATAATTTTCATTTTCAGCAATATGTATCTCTTGTATGGATCAATCATCGATGGCAAGAGTTTAACAAGGTGTCAATGTGAATGTTCAGAGACACGAGGTCACATGCGACGTGCCGCACCCTAGATACTCATCGTGCTCACGTATAACTCGCATTCTTCACGTGACCCCACCCTGCGCTTCATAGATAATAATTCTTCTTTCCTAATCTCGCGTCGCGTAGCACGCGAGATCTATAGACTCCCGAAAATCACTCTCTCCCTTCTCGTCTACTATTTACTCTTGGGGCCACAGAAATGAGATTTGTGAAGAGCCACGAAACGCCACGTTATCGTTATCAGTCATTTTTATGACACACCTTCGTAAAAATGAATCATCTGTCTAAAGAAGCAGGTAATTTAAACAAGTCTTAGAATTGAATTATATGTATGTATCATTTTAATCTATACCAACTGAAATTTGAATCTAGATATGGCGTATTTCCGATTTTGTAAATTTCAAACTTTTACGCTTTCTCATTGTATATCATACATACCTATGTTAATATTTCATTTTTAATATTGCATATAATTATATTATTCATTGAAACTTTACTCTATTTATTGTAATTAAATATATTATTTTATTGTTTTATTTTATTATTGAAGAAATTGTGTTGAGTTTAGCAGTAATCCATTGAAGATGATAACCATAGTCTTTTCTCAAAACTAGTACAAAAGACGCAGTTATAGGGACTAACATTAATTGTGGAAATACGGGTGCAAGAAGTTCACTTTGCAAAACTCATTTGCTAATTAGCAGAGGTATACATCTTATTAGTCACTAAACTATCTGAAAATTTATCGCACCCAATGACAGCTTTGCTACTCACGCAATGTCACTCTTTGCCGTCGACAAACACATTTGTTGATTAAACGGGCGTAACACAAATAAAAATTCTTGTTTTCTATTTTCTCAAACTTTTAATTGCTTTTTTGTTCTTTCATATGAAAGGAATATATTTAATTAGTTCTTCATTGTAGTACAGGCTCTTTTATTTATTTCAGAAAACATATGTTTGAACCTTACTTGCAGAGAAGGCTGCATCGACAATGGCATCGATTGTACTCGAGATCGAGACACAGTATTCGATCTTAAAATTCCAGAAATTTTCTCCGTGGTTTCCTGTTTCATACTTTCCTTCATATCTATATTCACAACTAAAGAATTATTTTACTATATTAAACTGGCCAAATTGCCAAATAAAAAAAGAAACGGTGATCTTTCGCGGTTTATTCTTATTAGAAACCAATCATTACACCTGCAAAATTTTCAATAAATTTCAGTTTATTAAAATTTAACCGTTACTTCACTAAAACTTTAATTCCTTTTTTAAAGATATTTCTCATTATTTTTATTATTGACAAACTTTAAGCTAAGTAACGCATCAAGTTAAAAAGTTTTACTTATAAATTTTATAAATATGTTTAAAAAATTTTTATGTAGGTTTGTATAAGACAAAATACAATTATGTATATTTTTCAGGAGTTAAATTGTTCTGGTCTTTTTAAGGTCTGCTGGTATACTGATTACCATAAAGGCAGGAAAGTACAAGCACTGTCAGAATAGTGAACTACACAGTATGATTACCCTATTAATACTGAGAGATACTAACACGTATTAAACTTCAAGCCATTAATAGTAGCAGATACAGTGGAAAGGATATAATTAAACACGTCGATTTTTCACAGAGCATTTTATTTACTGGCCATTGCAATTTTTAAATATACTTTCTGATGGCTTCAACGTTTTCATAAACCAATTGTTTATCTTAATTTATTTTAATTGCGAGTTTAACATGTCAGAACTACATATTTATATACTCTTCTGAATTCAACATACAGATTTGTCTTTTTCTTTTTACGTTCATTAATTTTTCCATACATACAATACAAAAAGAATTTTCTTCCCTAAGAAATATGTTGGATAAAATTCATAAGAATTTAACACCAGATTAAATCTGCATCTTTCTATTTTACAGTACAGAGTTTGACTTGTAAAATTAGTTATAGATGTGTAATAAGTATGTACAAGAATGATGTACTTTATATACACTTATTTGTCACACGCTGATCACAAATTGTTTGCTCGCTTGTTGTAAATACACTTTATTAAAAGCTCTACTCTTTTGGCACGAGTTCGCCAAATCTAAAGGATACACTAAATTTATACTTTCCGCTATCAATGTCTGATTTTATCATTCAAAAAAAGACTGTTAACAACCATTTGGAACTATTATTTCTGTTTGTTATGTCGACAATTAAAATCCCACCTCCTATGAACACTCTACAGCGTTTATAAGGAAAACAATGCATTTACACGCTTCACTTAGTCCTTACATTTAATAATAAGCTTACTTGGGCAGAACTTTTGTGTGTAGATGGTTTTGTTTATATTTAAAACCAAAAATAATTATAACAACAATTAATTAATTTTGATTGCATTATAATATAGACAGTTTATATAGCGGCCAAACAATCAACTCCAAATTAATTCGTGACCTAAGCCAACTACAAAATATAGAAAAGAAAACATTATTTTTTATAAAAAGCGTTCTACCCAAGAGATGATATGTTTAGTAGACAGTAAAATTTTTCAGAAACTACTCTGGAAAAGATCTTTTATCACTTGGTTGTATGTCTCGCCCAGGTAGTCCTGTGCACTTCGGACATCAGATCATTTCTTGGAGGCAAACGAGCACTGGTTGTGCGAGACGGCGGTGGACCAGGAGTTCTTAATATGGTAGCCAAGTTTTTCTGGTTCTGTAAACTTTGTTTATTCGACGCTTGACCGTTGGAGTTTTCTTTGGTCGGTGATTGCTTAGGTGTTGTATCTAAGCGTTTACCCTGAGGCGGAGGATCCAACACAATTGGTGGAATTTCGTCATGCAGATTGATTCGATCCTGCTTGCTTTTTGTCTCCTGAACTACGTGACTGACGTTCCTTTCGCCTGTACAGGGTAAAGGTTTAATAAATGTTGTCTTCAACTCTGTAGTCTCTGAACTTCCGATATAATTATCTACTTTGTGCGTCATTATGGGTGATGAACAGAAACTGTTTGGTTGAGAAGCTCTTAATGACATGGAATTTGGAGACAACTGGGCTGAGCTCTGTAAAATAAAAAAAAAGTTGTACAAGTTATGTATATTTTGCTGGATTTCGTTAGAATTAATATTAGAATTTACTTACAGCTGGCCTATTGTTAGGAGGTACAACAAGATTGGGACCCATTGTATAAGGAGAAGGTGTGTTATAAGGTGACCTTTGAGGTTGATATGGACTTATGTTGTGCAGCCTTTCTAGGAGTTGTGTTTGAAACTGTAACTGATCTGCTGGACAACTATTTCCTTGTATTCCTATTGTATTCAAACCTCCAGGGTATAAGGAATCTGGTGGATAAGAGTAGTATGGAGATGGTGGATCCAGTTCCCATGGTGAACTTTGTCCTCCTGTTCGTTGGCACTGTTTAGAAGGTAATGATATTAAAACATTCTTCTAGAAAATATGTAAAAGAGTGGATAATTAGAAATATTAATGTTTAATACATTCAAATATTCAAAATTTTCACTTTTTAATTATCCTAGTATTTTCACATTTTATAAATTTAGTGAGGCAAAAATTTGGAATGTAAAACGTTAAGGAAAAATGACAATAGTTGATTACCTGAAACTCTACATTTTTAATTCTGATGCATGCTTTGTAAAAATTCAAAAATTGGCAACGTTACCTAGCATTTGTTGGTAGCACAAAATCCAAAATCCCGTGCGAAGACCTGTTACATAACATCGTCACACCGGCGCTTAGCACGATTATTGGATTAGCGATTTAGCTTTAACGTCAGCATTAAATTGCTATCTTCCGGCCGAGCAATCTAGGATGAAACGCGTCGCTCATAAGCAATACTGTTTTCACGTGTTTCAAAGTTTAACCGCTCATACAGTTTCCTTAAAAGGATTAAAAAGTTCCTTTGTGAAATATGCTTAAACTTATCACGTATACTTAACAACGTCTTTTTTCCATTACAGCGTTTAAATTTTGTTCCAGTATTTTTTGAGCAATTACTATTCATACTAAATAAATTATAAGATCAGATTGGCATATATCCATTTACGGATTGATACTATTTACATTCAGTTATCTTAATTATGTTAAAATATCAAATCTTTCATAAGCACAAAACAATATTTTAAAAAACATAATCATGAATGTACATGCAAAAAAAACTAGGACATTCAATTTGAATTATAGCAAATACTTTTAAACATACATTTAGTCGTATTTTATCTAAAAATAAAATGACAGAACGTAATCAAGTGGTACAAACAAAGAACAATCGCAATTTTAATAAATGTAAAAAGTAAAGAAAAGCACGCATTCTCAATTCTACAGTAAACAAATTAAAATACTTATAACACATTTCTCGATACAAAAACAATCTCGCTTGCTCGATGACAGGTGCAAAATATAAAAAATGTGCATAAATTGTTTTATTAAGAAGATCGCTAAAAGATGCGTCAGTACAAAAGGCGTTACGGTATAAAAAAAGAAAAGAAAAACAGAAAAAATACAAAATACAGTGCTAAACGTTAATTGGAATGCAACGTTCGCAGACATACGGCTTGCTGGCTGTTGAACACTCGTGTCATGGTATTCGGTAGAGCGTTACCTGGCCGAGGTTCGACAGATCAGGAACGGTGGTAGTTTGTTGCATCGTCGCTGAGCCAGGCAACTGAGGCTGTGAGGTTACGTGACCACTCGAGATTCTTTCTTGCTCTCGAAGATGGCCGACTAACGCACCTATATGCTCTAGAAGTTCTTTGTTTTGCATCAGCAATTGATGCGTCCTGGCCTAAAACATAAAACATAATAAATATTTGATATCATATTTAATTGAGCTTGTCAGTATGTATTAACAGCAACAAGTAGTTATTATTATCTGTTGATAAAAGCTAAAACACGACAAGATATGAATGACATATAGACATAGATAAAATATAAGTACTTAGTATTATATTTGATTCAACTTATCAGTATCTACTAACAATAACAAATAGCTGCTACCGTCTGTTGATAATATTTACACAATTTAAAAATATATACCGATGTCTCTTGATGTTTATTACTGCCTACAAATTTTTTTACAAACTTTACAAATTTTATAAACTTCGCTAATGCTTGCTTGTAAATTATCAATAAAATTAGTAATAACTATCTATTCTAACATGTGTCAACATTTATTAACATTGCAAATCGGTATTTTCTATTGTCATACAAACAATATTAATTATGCTTATCAGTACCTACACCTGCTATTATATATTTACTCTAATTACTCTTACTATTGCTTTACTTTATTACGATTATTTTTTCAATTACATGTATGTATCTGGTAGCCTTCATTAATGTCTATACAGAGCAGATGATAATACGTTCATTCTAGTACTGATAAATCAATATTTTCAGATCTGACACAATCGACAGACGGCCTATAAGCAAAGCAGCGCATCATCACTTACTTGAGCTTCGACTCGAGCTGCTGTTTCAGCCGCAAGCTGATCCTGAAGCAGTCGCGCATGGGCAACAGCGGCTCTGGTCTGTTGGCTCTGTTGCTCTAATCGTTCTCGCAACAGTTGAATCTCGTGCTTTAGAGCGGTTAATTCGCCTCCAACCAGTAATCCTCCGCAATCGGAGGTCACCGTGCCCTATACATGAGATTAAACAATTATTCATAAATCTACTTATGTCCAATATATCTTAAAAGAGAATTTTAAGATAGACTAGCGCATTATTAATATTATATGACGATTCAACTTACCGATGGCGATTGTCTAATAGGGGAGGTAGACGCTGTGGTCGCTGGGATTTCGTGCGTCCTCAGAAGGCAAGGAACGGTCGTCTGTTCCGCTACCGAATCTTCTACGTCCCCTAATAGCGATATATCTAAAATACAATATAGTTTTTAATTTTCATTTGGAAAATTCATAACGAATAAACTGTAGTCGTTTGTGTAATTTCACATTTTTATGAACGTAACTAAACAAATCAAGGTAGAAATAGATATTTTTAAATTTCTCAAAAATGCATAAACATCCATAGTTTAATAACGGAGAAGGAGAAATATTACATTTGTAAGAGTCTTTTAACTTTATAGTTTCCAATATTATGAGAGAATTAAAAACAGTGTAAAGAATATTATGATTCATTAATACGTCATTAAATGAAAAACTAATTGAGAAAGGTAAATTGCTTCTTTTTATAGTTGAACAGAAGTCGGGATGTTAAACCTTTATGCACAGAAGACGGCGACGGTTGCGACTGTTCATTCGGAATTTCGTCTTGGTCCTCGTAAACGTCACGATGATTCTCACCGTGCTCCCTCTCTCTCTCTTTCTCCCCCCGGTCCCGTTCTTCCGTGGCGTTGTTTAAACTTAATTTATGGCACACCTCGAAAGCTTGTCCTACCGTTCTGACCACCCTCATCGCTTGACTCTAACGAAATCCAACTTTTTCAATTGAACGTACAAGTAAGTATAATATTTAGAGGTGACGAGGGCTAATTGTCGCATAGCATGCAGATATTAAGGTGAATTTGTACCTGATCATGAAACTTCAAGTACTGAGAGATCAAAATTCGACGCAAGCATGTTGGAACTTACAAATACTTTGGAGTTTTAAGGATAATTTCAGTCTAGTGGAAAACATAATAATATAAAACGTCAAAAGTCTGGGGATTGCGAATTTTCAGAAGATCAACACTTAAAATCCAAGTTCCCAAATTTTGGAATAATCAATTGTGATTTTCCAAAATTCAAAATATGCAAATTTCTGAACTTCAGATTTGTAAGTTTCCAAATTCCTGTAAGACTTTTGGATCTCCAAATCCTTAAATTTTCAAATTTCTGGATTTTCTAATTCATAAACAATTAAATCTCTTGATCTCCAAATTATTCGACCTATTTGTTTTTAAATTCCCAAATGCTCAAATTTTGAATTTTTCAAACTTTTGCGTCTCCAAATATTGCAATTTCGAAAACATTCAGATTTTAACGTTCCCCTAATTCCTTACTGGGGGGCTCCTAACCTAACCAAACCAAACCTAACCTCCGCCAAACTTCATTTCCAAAATCAAAAAGTCCAACTATAAAAAAAAACAAAAAAAAGATACAAAAGAAAATGCTATAAAAAATTTGGCTCCATGAATAAAAATTAAGACATATAATAGTATAATTTATTCCTGCACGATGTTCTTCATCGGCCACGACATCCCGTGGCTCCTTTTTACTTTTCTTTTTTCATTATGGGAGCGGGACAACCTTACCCCATAAACGGCGTTATTCGTAAGCGTACACCTTTACCTCGAGCTCCTCGAGGTCATCGTTCTCCTCCTCAAAGGGGTTCTCATCGAAGCTAAAATCGACGCTTGTGGTCGAATGCGTCAGCTGAATAGGCGGAGGTTTTGTCTTTTTAAAAGGTTTCTTCAACTTCAGATAGTTGAATATTTCAGGTTCCTTGAACGAGAGTTTCTTCCTGGGCTTCGGGGTGGTCTCGACGCCAGAAGGACTAGCTGGACCGGAACTAGGGGACACTGCTGTCTCAGAGTTCGTTTGCTTCGAGTTCTTCAGCATGGTTGGTACGTGTTGCGCTTTTATGATGAGGATTTATTCAGTAAGTGACACTAATACTTTTTTCAGAAGACACTGTATGCACACATATAACATGGTGGAAGTTTATGGTCTTCTTGTGGACTTCATTTTTGTTCTACATTGAATGGTATGTTTCCTTTTATACTCTTATCTTTTTCGATGCATTCAATAGTGAGTTTATTGTAAACAGCATGCTGTAATTTGAGGACGGTGATAATCGAGTAATTATACGGTGGACAAACAATTTTGGTTTATGGAAATATTTAATTATAATGGCGAAGGATTAATTATTAATAATAATTTATTATTAAATCATTTATTACTAAATTCTTATTGAAAAGAGTACATACCTATATCTTGAGAATACATTTAGAGTATATGAAAATTTTGTAACTTTAACACACGGAGACTTCGACTAACCTTGATTACTGCAACTAAAATTTTACCCGCCATTAGTTTTATGAACGATATTCTTCACTAAAGATATGTTTCTAATTCTACTTAACTAATTCCAATGCAATCGTCATTCCCGCCCTAATTTACATCACAAGGTATAAACAATTTAACAAAAATTCGATTTCCAACTCTTGCCAGTTTAAACGCTTTATAACTTCTCTGTGCAATACATATACTAAAGCTTCGTTTTCAATTTCAGCGAGTCAAACGAATCCGATCATCGAGGTATTACCATTCTCAAAAAGTATCTAATCCTCGTAAATGAAACGGGTACTCGAATAACCGCGAATCACGATCCGTTGGAAGCGATAAATGGTGTAACGAAATTTATTTCAAATATAAGCGCCGGCGAAGAATCGATATTTACGTGTTGTAGCGTAGCTGGACGATTCCATTTATAAACAGCCGACCGGCCGGTGTGGACCCGACAACTGGCAAACTCCCCGATAAATCTTGCTCTTGCTTTAGAAACTATTACGGACCGGCGTCGTTAACGGAGCTACACGAGAGTTTATTTGCTCTGTAGCATGTACAACCGGCGACGCAAGTCGCGTTCGCAACGCACTCTCGTTTCATTCGAGGAATTAATCTCGAACCTGTAAATCTACAATCCGTCCATCCAGACGTTTCAAGACTCGTTCTGTGTGGGTTGCAATAGTTACCTTGAAATAATACTGGATGGAGTATTATTTATGTACTTTTTTCCATTGTGTAACATTCTTTTTTTATTTTTTATTGACTTTTTTCAACTTTTCTAAGAAAAGATCTGTTTCTAAAGATCATATTATAAAAAAATAGTACAGTATATCTTTTTTAAATTATTGCTATACTTCCTATTTTCTAATGGATACTGTTTAGAAGAAACATTTTAACAATAAATAATGTTTCATGTTATATCATTTCTTTTGTAGATCTATAGAGTAACTGTAATTAGAAAGAATGAAGAAAGAAAATAAAGATTCAAGAGAAGATACATTTCTAGAACTGCTTCTAGTAGGATTAATATAGGTAAGAGATTTTTTAGTAATAAATAGTATTTTTATTAGTATTTATAATTATATGATTTCTCTCTTAGAAAGAGTAAAACTGCTGTAACGATTGAAATGGGTGGAAGAGGATAATGTAGATGTAAGAGAAGATCTATTTCGGTATAGGCCTACTTTTACAGGGATTACTTCCTGAATGTATGAATCAACCCCAATGACCTTTACTTTATTCACATACCGGTAAATCTACTGTAGTCATTCATAAATCTCGAACTTGACCTCACATGACGGCCATTAGTGATAACGTGCAGCAAGTGCGTCGCTTTGATTAGACGAGCGTGCGTAACACGAGTGAACATGCTCTCATCGGTGATTAAGTGGCAACTTGATAACACGCGTTCCTTTCGATCGAACGCACGCGATCATATTTAAAGACGCGCAGCTTGTGTTTGCATAATTATGATCGTCTGACACGCATCACAATCTAACTACATACGTAGATGAATGTATTTCTTACTCTTCTTTTATTCCATTAATTATATCTGTTTCTCCCTTTTTCCGATTTTTCTTCTTCCTTCTTTTTCAGATCTGTTTTATAACTAATTATGAAATGAAATTATTACTAGAAAACTGATATGTATGTTAGAGAAAGTTGTTAATTTATTTAATGGGTATTGAGTAGAATAAAATTTCATAAAAATAACATGTTAAATGAGATTATCATTTCTATACGAATTGTCTAATATGTCTTTTTCACAGGTAATTATCCGACCACATTGGCGATGTCTCTATCGATAAGTTCAAGGATATACTGTACATAAATTGATAACACAGAATCAGGCGAACGAGGTGAAACCTGTTCAGAGAATCAGTGAAATGGAACACGAACACGTGGCCTAAAATAAATAATAGCTACGGTGTTTACGCCAAATCTCTAAATCCTTTGATGTTCCCATCTCCTGTTTCTTCGTTCGAATTAAAAGCGAAGAAGATAAAATGTATAAAAATATACAAAGTTTTTAATATCGATAAAAAAACTTAACGAAAGAAGGTATTAAAAGATGGTATAGTGTGAGAACAAGTAACGCTAAAAGTATCAGTCGTTCAGTTTCGATTCTCCAATTACCTCGATCGGTATATTGTTCCACCGGGCGGAAACAGATTCGTGAGAAATCAAAGGCTTCTCTTGAAAGCTTCATTTTCTGAAAGCTCTCTATAAATACTTGCTGGTTTCGAGGAATAATTTCAGTTTACTACCGCATGAGTTTTTACAACCTTATTATTATTATTATTATTATTATTATCCACCCAAATACGTAATATTATCTTCATCTGAAGAAAACGATTCTATATAAAGAAAGATAAATGAAATATTATATAATACTATCAGGTGACTATCTTCGAGATAAGAGTGTAAAAGGAAAACGAAACATCGAAACTGTACTGAATTATTATGGAATGCTGAAATCCTATCCCATTGATCGTTTGGGATTGATCGTGTTTACTTGTCATTTTTACAGCCACTTAACTATTCAAACATTTACGGATAATTTTGAAAATGAACAAATGGTTCATGAACAATTCATTTTTTCTCAGGATGAAATTCTACCTCTGTTTGCTGAGAAGAACGTATCACTAAGATCGATCTTCATTTAAGGCTTTTGCGATGTTGTCGAAGGTATTTTTGGATGTCACTGAACAGATCACTTTACTTGTCATTAGACTCACTGAACAGATCACTTTACCTATCATTGGGATTCTTAGAATTGTTCTATGATTGTTGTTAGATATTTTTGTCTCTTTTATTGGTAAGTTGATTTTCTTTTTCAATTTGAAGTTTTCAATTCAATTTGAAGAATTTGGAATTTTTGTGTTAAAATTTATTCAGTTCGTTAGTTTCTTGGACTTTTACGTATCTCCTTTTGCTTCGCTACTTGGTTGTTTTAAAACTGGTTTGAAACATTGTTTAGAATTTTGTTTCTTTTACAAACCATTGTTGATTTAGCTTTTTATTTCTAGATGAAACTACTTCAACTTTTCTCCCCAAGATGCACTCAATTCCTCATTTAAAATTTCTTCAATTTCTGGTCCATCCAGGGTTCTTCCACGCCTCTCTCGAGTCTTCCCATTTTCTTTCTGAAACTTGTTCTATTTTCTCTCCAGAACTCTTCTCAATTTTCTGTTTCCCAAAGCAAGTCGAACGTTCCTCTACAAACTTTCTTCTTTCAAACTTCCCAAATTCCCTTCAATCAATTTTTCCCACGCTGTATCTATTCGCAACTTTTTGTTTCAAAATTAATATTTTCGAGTTTCTCTCTTTATACTTGTCAAACGAGCACTTTATTTTCCTTTACTCCAAAATTCTGTATCTTCCTCTTCTTCTTCTTCTTCTTCCTACGTCATACTCCTATTCTTTATATCCTTTTCTCTTCTCCATTTTTCTTTCAGTTCACTTGTCTCCTCTTCATTCCTAAACTATCATAGCGTTTCTACCTTTTTCTGTTCTTCTTACAAATCACTGTTTTACCCTTTCATTAAACAGTACAACTTTCAATTTTTTCTTCCGCTGCCTATTCTTTTCTTAAGTCACTATTCTTCTTTCATCTTCTTCCAAGTTACAAATTCTATTCTTTAGTTAGTTTATTTTCTCCTGTCTTCTATATTCTTCCTCTTCCCCGTTATTCATCGTGCTATCTACCTTCCTCCATTCATCTCCTTACCAAGAGTATGAAATCTTCATTTACTTGATCTGCTATTGTGAGCTCGACGTGAAGAGTTCCAAAATGAAATGAGGCGAGACTCGCGAAGAACGCGGCCGCGCGTTCTCGAAATACTCGAAAACGAGCAGTATCTCGCCGCGACGGCGGCCAGGTGGAGCGGAACTAAGCGGCGGCGTGTGCCTCTGATGGATCGCTAGCCGAGCGATAGCGTCAGCGGAGGAGCAAAAGCTTCGCGACGCCGCGGCTCGCTGGATTTTTCCTCCGGTTTATTTATAAACGCATTAATATTCTCGCTTTCGTGCAGCTCAATAGCATTTCCGCGTTCGTCTTCTACAGACGCGTGAAGAAAGTCTGAACTCGTCTCTTCTTTTATCTTTTATATTATTTGACATCAATTGAAGCGTTGACGACTGCTGATTTCTTGGCTGTTGCATTGTCGCAAAACATTATTTGGAACGTCTCTGTGGCGTAGTTTCTTTTATTTTGCTTGTTTGCTAGCATTTTTAAGTTTTGTATCAAAATTGTTCTTTCTCTGATCTTTCTATTAGACAAGAGGATTTTTTGATTTCCTTAGGAATAAGCTTCAGTGTTGTGGGGAATTGTTTAAACTATTTAATATAGATTTAGAGCTTAATATAGATTTGTCTTCATAGTTTTTTCTTACTTTTTAATATTTTTCTTCTAATCTTCTTGCTAGTCTCATAAGAAAATTCTTTGATTAATTTTATGGATGAGGTTTAGAATTGTAAGGAATTATTTGGCGTACCTCATGTGGATTTGGAGTTGTGTTCCCTTTCCTGGGCTTATTTTTAGCAAGAAATGCTTTTTCGTATTAAACATTTTATATTATAATATATATCATAAAATATTTTTGGAAAGGTGGCATTTTCATTTATTTGGATATTTCATTTTTATCTGCTCAGAGTTCTGTTTTTAATACAGATGTACTTTTGAGTAGCTCAAGTGTAAAGTTGGAATTTTCTTCTGGTGTTGACTTTAATCTTTTCTTTGGAGCAGAAATGTTTTTTTAGGGATTCAATGGAAAACTTGAATCTTTATCTCCATCTCCTCTTGGCACATTTCCTGAAGTATTTCGGGTTAGCGCAAAGTTTAAATTTTCTTATAATATTGCTCCTAATTTTATTTTTTAAACAAAGATCTCCAAAAAAATTCTTGGAAATATTTAATATAAAATTTGAAACTTCTTCTTTATTTACTCCTTGAATAAAGGAATAGAAACTTTTTTAATATCTTCAGCATAAAGTACAAATTTTCTTCTCGTATTATTTTCTTCCTAGAACTATGTACGTCTTCTAATTTCCCTCTGTCAAGCTCATTCATCTTTCCGTCCCACGCTTCGTCTACACACGTACACCTCTGTTACATTCCTTAATTAGCTTCTAGAGTTACAAAGAAACTCAATCAATACCTTATTACGTCGAGTTTCTTCTCACTTCCAATTATGATGTACTTCCATTGCCATTATAATATTATTCATTACGCGTATATTTCACACTATTCATATATATTAATCAGAATTAATTATTGTCATACTCTTTCTCGGTTGCTTCAGAGAAATTCTTGGTTTGTACCTACAAAGTCAATCTTTCAATGTACATGATTCACAACAGTTACCAAACAAAAGAATTCCAACTCTACTTCAATCTCCACAACCACAGACACTAATCTGAGAATCTTTTCCACCACACTGTGCCTCTTCAAACAACAATTCTTGAGAACTGACCCCATCTTCCTTACTAAAAGTCCAATCAATTCAAGTATCAAGATATACAAATTTACAGAAATAGTCTTCTATTCAAAGATCAAAAGTATGGTCTCTTCAAACTCATCCAAGGTTCACCAAATATAAACATTACATTTCTGCAATCTTGCTCAAGGATTTTCACACTTGTTACGCTCAAATAACTATATAGAATTCCAGTATATTTTCCCCTATTTAACTACTTTGTTTTTGAAATTTGTTATATTACGTGGCCAGATTTCTATTATTATTTGTAAGTTTCTTTGTTTCCCCTGTTACTTACTCTTCAACAATCACACATAATTCCGCTTCATTGATTTCCTTCGTTCATCCTCTTCTCTCTATCTTCAATCATTTTCGCTTACATAAGACAAATCATGTTATTCTCTCGAAGTTCTTTTATTCCCCTGCTACTCACTCTTCAATATCCGTACACAGTTCCAGCTCATCGATTTTCTTCAATCATCCTCTTCTCTTTATCTTCATCTTCTTCAACCACTTTGACTCGCAATTTCATTAATATCAGTCAGATTCTTGTTACTTGCTCTTCAATGATCCTACACAATTCTTTTCTATCAGCTTTTTCTTCAGCTCCTTTAACAACCACTTTCATACAATTTTATTATACTTTATGGTCGGATTCTTGTTACTCTTTATAACTTCTTTTGTTTTCTTGTTACTTTCCAATGGCCCTACACAATTCCTGTTCATTCACTTTCTTCAATTATTCTCTTCTCTTTCTCTTTTTCAAACCACTTTAGCTCACAGTCTCATCACATTTCACAACCAAATTCATATTACTCTCCCTATGTTCTTGAGTTTTCTCCAGTCTTCTTTAATCACTTTAACGCAATTTTCATTATTAATCAACTTCTTGTTACTCGTTTCAAGTTCTTTTTTCTATTGTTTTCTTCTCAATTCCTCGTCTTTACAGTCCTTTCTTCCGACTTTCTTCACAGCTGACCAAGGTCTGTGCGTTTTCTTCGACGACCAAGCCGCTCTCTCTGCTTCTCTTCCTACTACTACTCCTCCTTTTCTGCTCTTTTGAGAGCTGAAATGAGAGAGAGAGAGAGAGAGACAGAGAGAGAAAGAGAGGGAAGGAGAACAGGCAAGAGAGAGCTTAAAGTGCTACGGCACAAACGAGCTTTCAGAACGCGGAAAGCAACGCTTGAAATTCGCCCGTTTGCGTTCCCGTTTCGAGCATCCTTCAGTCGAAGCAGTAATTCGGTTGAGCGATTCTACTCGGTCTTTTCTTTCTCATGCTCTTCTCTCTTCGTTTTATGTTACAATGATAACGAAACACGTTACACACGTTTAGAAGAGTCGGTTAGAGTCCTCCAGCAAGATGTTGGGAAAAGGAATGTTGTCAAGTGATTCCGGATATTTGCTATTATGAAGTGTTACGCACTGAATATTCATTCTTCTTTCTTCAATTTAGAAAAAGAAGTTGCTATATGTTTCTTTCCTTTTATCTTCTTTTGATTCAGAAAAGAATAAATATGCTTGGGTTTATTGTTTATACCATTTGAAGTATTACTTTATCTTTTACAAGTGCTTCTTCAGTTGTTATAGCATAAGGTAAATAATGTTCTTCTTTTCATTTTCTTCATTTCTATTCGTATAGAGTTTCTATATAAGAATTGAGGACTATTAGAAAGATAAATTCTAATAAAGAATATTATAATGATGCTATTTAGAAAATAGAAATTAGTAACTGGAAGAGTTTTATTATTAGAAAGATATATATTTCTAATAAGAATATTTTTATACTTTCTTGTCTACACGTATGACTATTTAAAGGAACTCTGATGACCATTTGACTTGTAAGACATCTTACATGGAATATACGAGAGGAAACAGAATGATTGACTATCGTACCAGTCGAAATATAAAAAGTTCCCTCAACAAAGTAAAGCATAAGTATACAGAGCCTAATTCATTCATGGAATTGTTTATTTCTAGTCGCGAAAACGGATCTTAAACGAGAACTTAGCAGCGATTCAAATCACTTTTCTGAACCTCCCTCCCGTTCACGTTTATTTCCTGGACTGTCGTCCAGGTGTCAATCACCGTTCAGTGAAATTTTACAATGAGCTTTGAACTTTAACCAACGGCTAAACATATTCGGACCTTGCTATATTGAAGTTTATTTAGCGAATTTACCCTATACATAACCACCATTGAAATTGAAAAACTTTGAATTTCAATAAAAAATGATAAAATATTTTCTCCTTTCATCATACTATGTGTGCTCCTAATTTTCTTGTATTTTACATAAATATTAATTTTGTTATATTTTCACCTATAACTTTGTCCCAGTTATTTATTGTCTCATCTAATAACAAATAATCCTCCATAACTGATGAATATTTATGTATATATATCTCGCACTTCCAGCAACAAAAGACGAACGATGTACAAAAGTTTATCGAAAAAGGAGAATCGAAGAAACTCCACGCAAGAAAATTTGAAAATCGTGTTTACCATGAAAGTTCTCGAAGACGGTCGAAAAGTGACAGAAGCTCTTCCACTCGTGAACTTAATGACGTGAAGCTTTAAATATTAGCTCGTGGTACATAAATATTTCTAGCTGCATAACTTGTTCTATTTCCAGTCTGTAATTTTTTAAATTTATGACACATTTGAAATCTTAACATCTACTGAAGAAAAAAAGAAGTGGAAGAAAAGGGAAGAAAAATAGAAATTCAGCTATGTTGAAGATTTCTTTCTCTTTTTGTGGTGACTCTTTTTGTGAGAACATTTAATTGAAATTTTTACCTCCATTCTCTCTCTTTCTTTCTCTTGTCCTTAATTCTTCCACAATTGTTGTTTATATAACAAAAGCTATTGATTTACCAATTATACTCTCGGCATTTAGATGTCACATCTTTAATTAATCACAATAATTTTTCTAGATTTACCATTACATCTGATGCACCAATTTTAAAATAAATAACTTCTTGAATAATTGAATACGTAGTTCCATGAAATTTAAAACTCCAGCCATTTATTGCGTATTAATCCAACAATTTACGCACACATGAAAAGAGACAACAATTTTATTATTAATATTCCACCATAGGTGTTTGAAACAATAACAGTTAAATAATAAAGTCATAACAGGTATCGTTTCATCTAAAATATAAATTAGTTTCTGTCAAAACTAAAAATAAAGTGCAGTAGTACAAATATAATTTTTTATATAAAATATTCAAATGATCTTCTGCCAGTAGATTGAAATAATATGTCAGTACAGTCGTATGGATTTAATAAGAATGTAGAGAAAAATGTGGTTCCATTTTACTGGCACGATTCTTCAGAAATAACAGCTCTCTGTGTAGTTGATTTAAAATGCGCGCCACTCGGTATTCAAAATATTTTCAGACGATAATTTACGCGTGAACGCTGGGATCGATGTATCGTGCGAGAGATTCGTTGCCGTGAGAGAAATATTTTTAAAACGGCTTATTACCGGTGGGCTCCTGTAAACCAACGCTGTATAAGTTAAAATTAACGCCTTGACAACGTGTATGACGCACATAGTGCGTCTGTTGTACTAACGATACGATATACATACCAGTTGTCGAAGTTCAAACAGTTCTCGCATATTGCCTCGAAACAGTATAAAGTATCGAAAAAGTTACAGAATTTGAACAGATGTTTATCTAAAACATTATTTCTGAACTATGTTCCAAGACAAACAATTGCACTTTTTATAACTATCAAATATCCATGACTTTGTCCATTATGAAGTATGATCTTTTATTTTCAAGAGAAGAAATTGTATTCCAATGTATACGATTGTAGTTTTCTATTGTATCAGTCTGTGGATTTTTATAATATCTTATCCTCTTGACTTATTTAATTAAATAATAAATACTCGCAATTTTATCTATTATGAAGTAAGAATTTGTATTATGTTTGTTGTATGTTTGAAACCTGAGCCCCTTTGCACGATTAAACTCATATTATTAGTCAAACTTTGCTAATAATAAATTGCTAATCACTAGTGTTAATAAATTCTTTAATACATATTACACTAACACATATCGTGTTTCATAATGAAACAAAAGAAATTTCTAGAAATAAATTTTACCAATTATAAGCTATGTATTTATCTATTTGACTTCAGATTGCAAAATTGTGGGAAACAGCTACATAACCTATAATTTATAACTAGACAATTCTAAACTAATAACAGTAGTCAAGTAAAGATTGAATAAATACTTTCTGCACAGATAATGCAGGAAGTTAGTGGTTTCAAACGATTCTTTGTTTTATGTAATTTTCTCTTGCTCGAATAAAACGTTTGACTGTTTTCCATAAAGAGATCGATAAAAGTTGAGCGTTACAGTTCGTTGACCAACACAGATAGAGATAGAGATAGAGATAGAGATAGAAATAGCGATAAAAAAAGGGATAGAGATAGAGATAGAGATAGAAATAGATAAATAGATAGATAGATAGATACATAGATAGATAGTTAGATAAGGAGAGAGAGAAAGAGGGAGGGAGGGAGGGAGAGAGAGAAAGAGAGAGTGAGTCTAATTTCAACTATTCTGCGTCGAAATCAAACCTCTTCTTGTTTCCCCCTTGAGTGTGTACTTAAGCAACTTAACCTTGATCTTCAAGTAATTTTTAATGGTCTTTGATTATAACTTGTCGGACATGTCCCGGTAACACTTTTTCAAAGACAATGTGAAGAAAGTTCGGATAATGTCGCAATCTTCTTTATCTGCGAATCTTTTGAATAGGTCCGAAGAAAACAACACAGAAGATGACAGAATTGATCTGTTGATCCTCAGATATATGATACTGTTTTTAAACATGAAAGCGAACGTCGCAAGTTTGAATTGTTCAACACTGAGTCAATTGTTCAAATATCCTCCGACTCGCTATTTAAGGTACTACTTTCAAAGTTTTACTTTAGGTCACTTTGAAACGCGTTTTTATTATTATCTTTTGCATAATTTTCTTTTATTTTAATATTTAATTTCTATTCCACTTCTTTTCCTTGCTCCTTTGCTTCCATTTTATAAGTCTGTATATCATAAGTATATCATGTTCTTTTTCCATTATTACTCTGAATAATTATCATTATTGTTATATGACGACTAAAGTCAAATAAAACACTACACAAAACATAACGGGATCCTAACCTCTAATTTCAGTTCCAGTAAGTCTCCATTCCCAAACTTTACTGTAATAAAATTTCAGGAAAAATCTGGAAAAATTTAATAAAAATACCATCTGATTCGATGAGAATAAAGAGTTTAGGAATGCTTCGTTATTTACAATAATGACTACTTATACCGAGAACAAGAGGTTGTTTAGATAATCTATATAGTGAGGAAAAGAAAAATCAGACGATTGCGAATTGCACACTCGTCTGTATTCGAGAAAGATATGCTATTTTGTTTCGGAGAAATACGAAGATTACAAAACTTTAAAGTATTCCCTTCCCCATATTTCATAATTGTAAAAAAATTTAGTTGAAAGTTTAGTTGATATTTTCGTAACTCCTTTATAGTAAAAAATTTAACAAAATAAATAATTGGAATGTTAACATGATTCTCATGTTAAACTCAAGTACATGTTTTATTATCTTTATTCTGAAAATAGAAAAAGAAACTAAAAATAAAACAACGTATATGAATTATACCCAAATTAAAGTCACTAGATAAGTTTAATCAAATAAAAATCAGCAACTCTCTTACTCACGAAGTCAACACAATTTATTACAATATTATTATCCTTGAAAATAACGCAAACTAATGTAAAATTCTCTAGCAGTTATTTAAATTTATTTATAATTATTTGATCATACTAACATACGTCAACATCATTGGTTGACGTCAGTGTCATCAGCAAAAACATACATAAACAACTCAAACTTAAAAATGTTCTAGATGCAATAATTATTAAACAATCAAACAACATATAAAAATTATACGTAACAGGAACAGCAGATGACGACGATGCAATAGAGGCTATCGCGTGTAATTTTCCAGTCTAATGATATTGTGCGAGATTCTTGCAGCGGTCCACATTAAGCTAACGTAAAATTATACGAGACAGTACCAACGTTTATTATAATACACAGGTAATACCTATCATAGTCATAATGAACGAGCCAGTGTGGATAGAGCATTACACCAGGGATTTTATCGTCACACGATCTCCCGAAGCCGGCGCCCATGATCTCGACCGAGAGAAGTGGAAGGTGCATTCTGCTCCCTTGGCAGCGATGCAACTTTATCCCCTCTGCTCCTCTACTCCTCTCTTTGACCGAACGACAACGATGGTTCTAACAAGCCTCGAGAGTCTGCCGTTCAACATCGAGAAATTTCAGAAACCTGATATAACAATTTGGTGGAATGATTTTGAAAGTAAATTGCAAAAATTAAATATTAGATTATTGAGATAATTTTGTAATTCAGGAATACTTTTTGAGAAAGCTTTCAACGAATTGTGTACAATAATTGAACTATTATGAATTTGGACATTTCTACAGATTGTTACTAATTTTTAGTTTCAAATTATTATTAATTTAGATGGTAATTATATAGAAATCTGCAATTTTCGAAAATTGCAGTTTTGTAGAAAAGGATTCTGTTGCATAATGAAAGTGAATTACTAAGAATCTCATGAAAATTTGTAGCTTTTTATAGTTGATGTTATCGTATTAAAGATTTGCTTCTGGAATTTGTAAGATTAAAAAAGGAACTCTGCAAGATTCAAGTACTGAAATTAAAAGTTAATTAACTCTACTTAATTTACATTTAATTTCAATTTAGAAGAATGCGATTTTATTACGGCGGAACATTGAATCTTAAAGTAACCAATAATTTCTCAAATTAAAAACTTTCCACAAGAAATTCTAAAATATCTATCATCTGAAGAAAATGACGAGTATTAAAGATCAGAAATATTCAGAAGTTTATGAACCAGTAATGAGATGTTTAGTAGATCTTGAAAGATAAACCTTGCAAAAAAGTCCTACAAACACAGAAGATAGAGTAGAAATCCAGGAAGTCTTACAAACATAAAAATCTATTGCTATCTTAAGAACATTACAACATTTTAAAATTTCCTAGTCATACAAGCACTCACACATGATCTACGTGCATCTTTGATATTTTAATTATACTCCACACACTTCAAACTCTAATCCTCCAAGAAAATTCTTTAAGAACTATTCAACTTTTTTATCTTTATACAGGATGCAAGATTTGCAATTTTTTCAGGGCATTATAAAGACCAATTCGCATCAAAACATCAAGAAATAAACCAACATCTTTTATCCATCTAAATTACCCTGAAGACTCGCCAGAAAAAGCTTAAATGACTATAGTGATTGCATGAGGAAGAGGTTCAAGTTGATTCTAGCTGTGACGAGTAGAAGAAACGTGGAATGAGGCGAAAAGAGGAACAGGAAGGCTTCAATCGAGCTGGAACAGGCAGAACAAAAAGGAGAGTGAAAGAAAAGAACGGGGAGAAAGAAAAGTCAGGGAGCAAAAGTGTACGTGTGCATGAAAGAACTCGAGAGGGATGGCTCGGTTATTTATAGGATTACAATAACGTGACTTGATAAAATGCCAGGCGACACAGTTTTGCGCCGCGGGAATAATTGTGGGTGTACGCACGTGCACCACGTAACATTATGGCTTGATGACTATGCACACCCTACAGAACGAGAATTCTACTACGTTCTGTGTAAAAATTGTTAGAGATAGTTAGCTTAAGTTTAAGCAATTCTGAAAATTGTAGAGTATTTAAATTTTTTTATTTTTTAGGTGTCTAGACTTTTTAATTTTAGTTGTAGAATTTAATAAAATTTTTGAACAGATTTCAGAATCTTTAGCTTTTTAATTTCAGCATTAATGAAAATTTGGGAAAGATTCTAAGGATTTTAACTGTATAATTTTTTGTTTAAGATTAATAAATTTTGTCGCAAAGATTTTAGGAATTTTAATCTTGTAACTTTGGAATAATAAAGTCTTGAATTTATTGAATTGCGTAATTTAAGAATAAAAGTATAAATTTGTAGAATATATTTAAAATTAGGAATAAGGAACTCATACAAATTCTAACTACACCTTTGTACTAAGAATTTTCTAGTAGCTTATGCCCAATTACTTTAATATCATTTTCTATATCAGTACTTGAAATTTGATGACATTACAGATATTTAAGCTAATTCATCATAGTCACATAAAGAATATAAATAATTTGACACGCGTCACTTACCTTTTTACTAGATTTGAAGACGTTGCACTTAAACGTGTTACTGCTTCCATCACGGGCAATGTAACTAAAAATTTTCAAGTCGTGGCTATCATGAGAGACGTAGAATATCCTGTAACAAATATAAACAATCACTTTAGATCAGAACACTAAAAGAATCTGCAGATCTACAAACAAGTATTTCCAAATAGAATATATAAAAAATGATTATAAAAAGATACTACACAGTAGAAACCGGTTAATATAATTTTATAATTATAAAACGTTTGCACATAATTAGATTAAGGATTGATCGGAAGTTGCGGTAATTGGTGAACTATAGCAAACTTGTTCTTGTACACAGAGTACGCAGGATGTTCCCATGAGAGAAGCGAACGATTTAGCTTACCTATATATGGGATGGTGCATCAGGTATATTTTATTCTCGTCCATCCACTGTTGCTGCTTCTTCTGTGAAAACAAAGGACAAATAACGACTCATTAATCTCATGATTTGTAGGTTAGTCTCGGATGAGAGAATTGAAGCTTAGAATAGTGTGTCTCGAATGTAATATGACACTTGATTGAGAAAGAAAAGTTAGGTTAAGAAAGTATACGTGACGCTCATAATAGACGGAGAGAAATAAAAAAGTTTCTGTTTTAAATTTAGATCATCACATTGATGAAATATGTACACATGAAAACATTTTTTTTTTTCACGTGATGTTTCATTTTAGAACAGATTTACTCCCGCTGAATGATAATGGACAACAAAATGTAAATATAGTCAAGAGGTATACATATATTACAGACCAATGCAACAAGCCAAAAAGCATGGCGTAATAAATCAGACCCTGCTGTTTTGAGTAATTCATATGTTAACGTTAAAATATTACGATGCAATCTTCTGTTTTTAGCGGCAATTTTTATCACTTTATTGAATATCTCGATACATATTGTATTTCGTTTATCTGTTTCAGATACAAGATGAGATTTCATTCAACTGACAAATTCTGCGAAAGAATGTTTGACACCTATTTTTTGATATTTGGTATTCTAAGCTCAGTACTCAGCATTTGATACTTAATATCTACAATTTAATATCTACAATTTATTTAATAATTTAACGCTTGGTATTCATTAACCAGAACTTAATATCGCTTAGAACAGTGTATTTAACTCACAATATTTTACATTTCTTTCTTAGCATTCATATTTACTAATATTCACTATTACGTTCTCAACACGTATTCAAACTTTATCTGCTATGCTCGCAAAGTACAATGCATATTACTAAAACCTTATTATGCCTTCCCCAAGAAATCAAATCTGTGCTAGACGATCATCCATTAGAGCAAAGGTCCTCAACTTGGTGTACAAGTTCCCTGGGAGTATCCGGGAAAGTTTTTGAGGCACACCAGAGCCGCCATTAATTGCTTATTACAATGTTCATGATTTTATAAGGTTTGTGAAATATTTATGACATTTTAACGCGTACGTTTATGTCAACATTTAACACGTATTTCCATACTATAACTATGCGAACCCTAAAGAACCCGAAATGATTGAAAACCGCTGCATTCCAGAGTGGACAAATTTGAAGATATGAACGCCAGATGACACTGTCGCATACATACATACATACAGAAGAATAAGGAAAAAGATAAGAAGCAGAAAGGAAAGAATAAAAAACAGAACTAACAATGCAATTATGACGGACACGCAATAGCGAGCAACCAATCGGATAACGAGCACGAGTACAGGGGCAATTACCTTCTTCTTTCGAAGAGTGACTTTTAGTCCGTCCACCGATACCTCCAGCGTCACTTTCTTCTTTTTGATCCCTTTGGCCTTGAACTCGTACTGAGGACAGAATAAGGCTGAAATAAACGAACCAACTCTGGCCCGCGGGAGCGTCCTCGCGGTTAATTAGAGATTATGCGAACTCACGCGGATTCTTCGCATCGCCGCCACGATCTCCACTCGGCTGGTCGGTCGAGGAACCTCCATAGAGCCGATGAACTACAGACAAACGTATAAAAGAGAAGGAATTAGAGACAGACTGGATTTCTTATTACTCGTTGCTTTCCATACCAGCGGCTGGCAGATATTGACTTACCTGCACCAGTTGTGCCATGTTGAGTCAAATAATGAACGTATCTGATGAAAAGGTGGTTTTTAGAAAAATGACATTTGATATTTAACAACCAAGCATCGATTTCATATACGTCCAAAATGTTATATGAAAATAAAGTTATTCAATTATTCGAACAATAATTAGTTCGGATAATCATATACCTGTTATAAAGATTTAAAGAACAATTTTATCTTAATTCTGAAATATAACGATAGCAATTATAAACGTTTAATTCTATTTTAATCGGGAGTTTCTATTCTGATCGAAACAGAGTAAAAAGCGGATTATTAGACATGGTAGTGAACATCTGATTTCTACCACTGTTTTGAGAATGCCAAAACAGCTCGACTTGCCGGGGGTTACCGGCTAAAGATCAAAGACAGATAACCGGAAATAGGTTCGCTAAATGCAGCGACGCGCTTCGTCTTGGCCAGTGATTTATCGGAATAAATCGTGAAACGTTCTGTTGTAGCTTGGTTATTGACGTACGATGGAACAGCAAGAGATTAATAAAAATTAATAGATCAAAAAGAAGAAAATAAATATTTTCTTTGATTTTTCATCGACTCTAACGAGATCAAAGAACAGATTCCTTCGTTATGAAATAAGTAAACAGTTGTGCAGGTTTCAAAATGAAAATGAAAGAGGAGAGTTATTTGAATTACGTAGCAAATACACCATAGAACCACTTCACGTAGTATTGGGAATAAAAATCCTAGAAATCTTAATATTTGCACATACAGAAAAATAATGTCTTTTTCCATATTAAACGACAAATATAATAATTCCTCGAGTAAACATAATTTTCAATTTTTCAACTTTTCAATCCCGTATACTTAAAAATATAATTGTGTTTTTACAGGGTATTTCAAAGTCAATACAACACTCAGTATAACTTGTTCTTTTTGATATCCTATAATTTTTCTGTCTTTTATAATTTCTAAGATTTTTTACATCTATTTAAACTGTATACCCTATATAGAATGCATAGATCGTACACGAGGACGCGCTGAACGCGACCAAGCGGCTGTATTTAGAATTTCCCCATTGAAACGATGACCTGGCCACGTGTTCTTAATGCACACGTGGTCATCCCCACACACGCCACAAGAAACGATCGAATTTCTCGAATTCGCGATTGATCGCGAGCGCAACGCGGTGAATCGGCCATTCTTCGCAGCATTTTAAATATTTTAACAGCTGCGCTGCGCCGGCAAGCAATTCTTCGTAAGTGGTGTTTCTATTCCATAGGTGACAAGGCTAGGTATAGATCTACATATAGGAAGTATTATGAGAAATCCAAATGCGACTGTAAGAAATGAATTAGGGACTATGAAACTTGTGCAGCAGAAATAATTAAATTAAGGAAGAATTTAATTGGAAAAGAATTTAATTAATAGAAATTAATAATAATAAAAATTTGTAAGTTGATTAATAGATTTTTACATTATTATTCTATTATTCTATTATTCTATTGAATTATTCTATTAAATTATATTTCTAAATTATTATTGTTATTCGATAGAGATTATTCTTTTGATTATTTGCAATTCACTAGAACCTAAATACATACATACAGCGGATAGAAAGTAATCTGCAAGTTCAGTAGCCTTTAATATAGAAAACATTAAATATAAGAAAACATGATTGATCTGCATAGCCTAAGTTTTATGCATAAATAATAAAAATTAATAATCTGAATGGAACATTATATACTGTTAAAAAAATTCAGAAAATGTTCGAGAAGAGGGTAGAAAATGCATTCCATATTAAAGTGAAAAACACATAGGGGTGGAGATAAGGTATAATGTATCTATGATCGAGGCGTGACCAAGTTTCCCGGATATTCGTACCGCATGAAAGAAACGCAACGCGAACGTCTTTGCCAAGAGGATCAACCGTATCTAAAATTATTGTGACTTTACTAGGGCGAAAAATTTCTCCGGAAAAGTGGGACGCACTCAGCGAAATGTATTTTGATTTTCCTCTTCTGAATCCTTGTTAACAATACGCTAAACTATAGTCACAGTGAAGTATATTATAATACCAAGGAAGAAATAAAATAAAATATATAAAGTAAAAAATTCGTATAAAAATTAAATTATAATAAAGAAATGTTGTATATATAATAATTATAATAAAAGAAATTTTTGACTGAGATTTTTACAAAGAATTGATTTATTGAATTATTAACTTTGCTGAATGCACTGTGCAAGATTGAATTTAAATGCTTAGAGATCCAAAGGCGGCTTTCAAGGATATTATATTTCTCATCGTTCAAAATTCGAAGTAAATCGTATACATATATCCAGAAAAATCTGGACTTAGGAAAACGAAGATTAATCGCTAGGAAGTAAACTCTAGTAAATCCAATGAGAAGGCAGCGTTAGTAAAATCGGGCTCGTTCGACCTACATTGAAAAATTTAATAAGACAAAAAAAAAAAAAAAAAAATAAACGTAAAAGATCTAACTCAGTTCGAAAATGAATTTTTATAAAATACATCGTTGTTTGATGAAATACAGTTACAGAAACAAAATTTGAAAAAGTATCAAGGAAATTGAATTGTAGAAAAATATTCAGAAAATACAACCATCAGTTAGAATAAAACAAAAATTTAGAAAAAAGAAAAAAGATAATACACACTAAAAAATTGATAGATTCTAAAAAGGAGTTTATTCAAAATATTGTGAAGCCACTTCCATGAGTTTCAAATGAAAGAACGCATCTTGAGAGAGAAGAAAAGAAAACAAACAATAAAAAAATATTTGCATGAGTTCAAAACTTAAAAAAAACAAACGGAAAGGAGCAATAAAAAGAACTTATATTCCAGCTCTACATAAGTGAAAATAAATATTAGAACCAAGAATTCTAATTTAGATCCAATCGCACAAAAATGGAGAAAAAAAAATTATTACCTTATCCCTTATAATATGATACCATGCAATTGCATTGCAGTACATTTGCTTATAAAAAAGAGAAACTACAATTGCTTTCTCACATTAATTTGCAATAAATACAATACGATAAATAATACAATAAATAAAAGTATTATAGTGACACATACAATATAGACTATGAATTTTTATGCATTTATAGGAAAGTAGAATAGCAAAATTGCACAAAATGTACATAATATGAAAAAATATATAAATCCTTTCCGTAATGTGTATTTGGTAGATAAATTTTCTGTGGACGTTCTACCGTCTTAATTACATTCTCGAAAATGCGAATTTTTATAAGGGAAATAAGACTTGAAAATGTAATGTACATGAAGAAATATACATACATGTGACTTGCAAGTCACATGGCATTTAGCAGAGGGTTAGTGGGCCTGCTCTAAGGGACCACAGCGCGGAAAGCCAAACGTCACTGAGAGAGAAACGGCTGAAGAACGACGCGAATAGCTTCGGTGCGACGTTCCCTCGCAAAGTGACCGCTTTACGGTGCCGCTTTACGAGCTTACGAACTTACGAACGCTAAAGCTTTAACCTTTCTGAGAAACGAACGCGCAGCGCTCGAATAAACACGTGCACAATGACGTCACGGTCCTGTTTCTCCCCGCTTGTGTGCCGCAACCAAAAATATTCCCTCTGTCGCGTTATTGTTGCGATTGTTGCAGTCGATAGGTAGTCATCGATTAAACACCTAAGTTTCTTCACTTTTTCTTACAGTTGTCGATGATTTATAGAGGTTATAAGTTGTGTCATAATCGTGTACTGTTCGAAGAAGTGAGCGAATATTGATTTTTTAGTCCTATCACCTGTCGCTGAAACTACTATGGGACTTAATTGTACATGATTGTTTCTTTATATGAATCATTACTACAGTAGTTACCTGCATTTGATCAATGTCATTTTTCGTACTGTGAGCGGCAGTGAAGTCACGTGACTCGTGAGGGATACATTAAAATGAAGCGCATGCGTATTGGGACCGATTTGTGTGTTAAGCGAATGTAGTAGTATATAATCTACATATACTATATGTATAAACTCAAATGAGCCTTGATATATATCAATTAATAAAATAAGTATTTTCTTCTATGATTCAATTAATTATTTTAAAATTGAATAAATATGTTTTAGAATGATATTTATATAAAGACACTATACTTATATAGCAATATATAATATATATAAAGCCTCTATTATACTATGCGTATCTTAATTTTTATTTCAACAATATAAAACTTTTAAAAGAAAAATCTATTAAGAAATTTGTAATGGTTGCGCACCCTATTCTTGAGATGCAACTATTAATGGAAGAAACAGTAACAATGTTTTAAAAAATAAGAAAAGAATTCCATATTAATTTACATTTAACGGATATTGAAAATCCAAGTGTGTAATACTCTTATTTAGATTATTTTTGAATTGTTTCAACTGTTCTATGAAAATTATAATACTGGTGGTTGTTTCAGCGACTTTGTTTTTCTAAATCACCCTGTATATTCTCAACAAACAGATTGACCGCTTCCGTAACGGCGTAACGGAATGATACACTTTTCAGTTTCTTGGAAACACTTGCGGTTTTATGCGGCCATTCGAACGGCCCGAATTGTGCAGTAAATTACAGCGTCACTCGTCAAGTATTTCGGGAAAGCGGGACCAACGTGAATGGCTTCATGGTACAATTGGAAAGCGCCAGAGAACGGAACTTCAGTCACTCACATGATATAGCTACACTACTATAAACTGCAAGCTCAAAAACTAAATTATATATTACAAAAAAATTGTATCAGGTTGTCCGAAAAGTGTCTTCCTTTCACAGACACGTCTTTTACAACAACGCATCTTTATACAAACATGAAACCTAATCTGTCGAACGTTGTAATCTTTATCTTGATAGAACAAAATGGATCGTACGTAATTCGATAAAATAATACAAAACAGAAAATGTTGTGCATCCATTACTTCCTTATAAAACGAAAGAAACTATTCGGACGACCTAATAGTATGTAACAAAATTTATGAATCCATAATTTATTTAATTTTGATACACTATAAAATACGTGAATTATTCTATCAAATGTAATACAATAAAATTTCCACGATATTAAAAATCAAAAATATTGCGATCAATATTTGAAGAAGTTTTATCCTGACAACCAAACTTTATTAATCTAAAATCAAAATTTATGAATCTATACTTTATTCAATTTTCATATGAAATACATACATTATCTTTCCGAATGTACTATGACAAAATTTACTCGATATTAAATATAAACGAATATTACCAGTATTAACAAAAATATTCTGATAACAAAAATCATCACAATTAATAGTTTCAACCGAAATAAAAAACCAAAATATTCGCGCTGTTTGAAAAAGAAACAAATAGAAGACCATACAATTTTACCGTTTCGTGTATTCTGCGATCGCGGGACATAATCCAGATATCCGTTAGACAGCTGTTGTTTCCATTCTCATTTCAGCACTTTTCTTCGCCGATCATGTTTCGAAGGTTTAACGTTTACCTCCCGCGAAATAACTGTCCCCTTCCGATGTTATAGTTGTAATAGCCGCTAGTGTTCAGAAGACAACGCGGCCTCCCTCCAGAAATTACGCCTTATTGGCACGATAAAGTTGCTTGCTGTTACTACCTTTGCTACGATTTTCTCGGAACTCACTTAAAATGGAAAGATCGTTGGCGCGTGACTGGACCACGCTGTGTTCTCATTGAAAACTCGAGCTTTTACGATGTAAATAATGGAGGTACAAATTGAAATACACCATTAATTATATCCGTAATTTAAAATCGTAGTTACAGGTATTGTGAGTAATTGAACAGTTTCAATCTTAGAAATGGTAAATTGAGAAAGGAAAGTTTTACACTATGAGATATTCGATACAAAGGATATCTAAAATTGTGAAAGCCGATATGAATGTCCTTTGAGGTTATGTGACGTGGTACAGTAGCCTTCCCGATATAGCGAGGTCTTAAATTAAAACATCCACTAGCAATAATAACGAATATAGTGAATTCCAGGGTTGCATATAATGATTTGTGTTTTTCAATAAAGATTAAACTAAGCTTTGGTACGTTACATGAGGTTATGATTTTTATCTTATCGAGTTTCTAGCAGTTCTACAGTCGAAGGGTTTAAAATGTAAACTTCGTCTGCTGATCGATTTTAAAACCTTGATATATATAGTATCTACAGGGAAGGTTATATCAAGAATTCTTATTTGATAGGATATGATAAACGTGATCTATAATCTATACGAACGAATAACTCAGGTGGCGCTAGCCTAAGATTCTACGACCAGAAAGAAACCTTTCTAGAGTCAAATAACGTAAGACAGATAAGTAACTACAAAATGATGAAACTCAACTGGTGGTATCACGATATTACGTATTCCCGAATCAGGAAACTTAAAATTGAGGGATACAATTATGTCTTGATAAAATCTTATAGTAGTAAATTTAAGTCCTATCATCCTAATATTTCTTAAATCAAGATTTAGATCTGATCCAAACTACATAATCCTAGAATTTTCCAGCCTAAAGTTCCACGATGGATGAATTGTTCTAACACAAATCCCACAACTTCATATTCTTTGAATTTAAGGTCCTGTGATCTTAGAATTGCTCTACTGGATATCAAATCTTTCGAACATTCACAAATTTCAATAGTTCAGGAGTGGTAAAAATTATTTGTTACTTTTTAAAATCCATAAACCTCAATACATTATCATTGTCCTTAACGAAATTTATAATGAAACGTTATACACGTAATATACCAGTTTCTTTAGAGTCACGTGGGGACCTGGAATTTGCCTGGGGATGCGAATACGAGTGGGAGAAGCTCAACGGCTCGCAAATTCTCGTTTGGGCGGTGGGCAGCCGCTGGCTGTGAAAATCGGAAAGCGTTTAATGTTTGATTACCTTGGCGTGGAAGACAATTCCACGGTGGAACGCCTCCTCACTATGCAGTGGTATCCTCGTGTCGTACTCGTCATTATGCACGAGATTGTATTGCTTCTTAGAGGGCATGCTTGGCCCAGCTTCATTCGATTATGCTCGTCCAGTCTCGCTGAAACATTATATCAAATATTATCGTTTGACATCATCGTTCCTTCACTCATAAAATTTTCGCTTTCCCCTTCTTATTTTAGCTCCCTCTTTATCTTCCTACGTTTAGAGACTAAGATTAAGTTGAAAAACATTGTTCTCTCGCGTACATATTTTTCACGACTTAAAATCTGCCTGTCCAAACAAATATGAAAAAAAATGATTTGGAGACGCTGTTGTTTACGACTTACCGCTGTTGAATTCTTTTTCTGCGATTATGTTTTCCATTTTAGACATGTTAAATAGATAACTTTTAATTAAATAAAACTTTATGAAACGCATTTCGTGAAAAATATAGATTTAGAAGGCTCTTTAGTAATCTTCCAGAACCGGAATTTAGTTTCCAAGAAAAAGAAGCGGTAATCAATTACAATCAATTAATTGTTAACTAGTAACTGTTACAAATAGATTATTTAGTTTCAATATAATGGTATACTAATAAATTAATATAATAATTTGGTGATATGCAATGAATTTCATTTCGTTGTAAATCTTGTGGATTAATTCTACTATAATCTTTGAAACTCTTCTAATCTGTTGTAACTCACCTACCAAAAAATTTTCCAAACAACTTCCTGATTTCTAGAAAAACAAACTTTAGTATAAGTTTGAAATAAAAGGGAAGGTGAGCAGAAGAACTATATTACGTCATATAATCAATACTATATCATGTGTATTTATATGAAAATCTGTATATACGAGATACCAGACATTTATCATAGCCTACGGAAGCAGGAATGTTTGCGACCACCGAGTCACAGATTTTCAGCCTGCTGACTAACGGACAGGAAACTGACTAAGCCTGGATAGGAAATCGATGTCGGAAGATTTGTACGTAGCCACCACCCTATTAATCTCTCTGATATTCGATTTAAAGGTAAAAATTCATGGGTCAGATAGGTTTTCGACTATATTTCGAATAGATTAGTTCGACTGACGACAAGAATAACCTAACCTAGGATAAAAAATGTGGGTCAACCTCGCGCTTCGGCTCTCAGCTGCTTATGGCTAGGATCATTCCACATTTCAACATCAAATGTTTACTTTGTAGCGATAATATGGAGAGTGTTGTACAGTATCCGGACTGCAAAATATTCGGCCAAAATGACACATTTTATAAGGTGTAATATTGCGTATGCATTTGAGTATTGAATTAGGTTAGAGTTATTTTTTATTTTCCGGCCGCCGCCATTAAACCGTGATCATACAAAGAACAGTAAGTTGTTGTTTTGCCGCTCTGTATGATCACGGTGTTACGCGGATTTCTACAGCGAAGATTTTTGTCGTCCATATGTTCGTAAGACCGAATTTCTAACACAGTTCATTTCCGTGAAAAATGACGCCCAGCTTCGACTTTAGCGGCCTAAAATACCGCCGAACAGACATACTATACTTTAACCGGATACTATACTTTATTCTTTTTATTTCCCAATATAACTGCTATAGCTTTTATAATTCTGTGATTTCTAATAATTTAAGTTTTATAATCTACATACATTTGCAATAAAAGTGTAATAGCAAATTGAAATGCGAAATGCATGACTAATAATTAACCTAACCTTCACGACATGAGAGTTCAAATAAGAGTAAGATTAAAAAATAAAAATTCTAATACTACAGCCAGGTCACTAAATGAAAATAATAAAATAAATAGTTGTACATAAGTAACTAAACTTCTCTTTCTATTTTCGATTCTTAAATCCAAACCTGCCAACATCGCGCCAGGTGCTCCACCATAATAATCTAGCCGCAATAAATCACCTTGATAAATTCACCTTGAGTATATCAGATTGCTCACCACTGTAAGCCTTCATCGTACTTTTATTCTTTCCGCGTTATCGAGCCTTGATTACTTTCTGAAAATAGTACATATAATCTCTATTTAAGGCCTGGGATTTCAAAAAGAAAGAAAGATCGAACCTGTACATCCACGTGCTGCAACTGGTACCGCGTTCAAGGTCAGTCGTGAGCATAGCTGACGCACGGCTGACGTTTTCTGATCGAGCTGTGTACCAGGTCGAACAAAAAGGCTCGTCGAAGCCTCAAGATAGCATCGAGGCCGAGAATAAGCGCCGATTTCCTGTGCCCGCGTTCAATGCACGAATCCCACCGATTCGTCCTCTCTCATTCATGGTGTAGAAGTGCCAGGTGGTCGGTCCTTTATCGTAAAAGCTAATTCTCGAACTTTTTTTTTTTTTAATCTGTATGCGCGTGTTTTTGTATTATTAGATTGATGGGAAATAAATTCCTAACTTAGATCGAATGGAACGGATATAGGTTAAGTATGTTACTGTGATGCTAATATTTTATCATTTGTTACTTAACTTAGAAGAGCTTTCAAGTGTAAAAGATTAATATTTATGTATGTCATTGATTGATTAAAAAATTGATTTACGTTCCTTGTATTTGTATTATTATGAGAAGAATTCTGCATTATTTATCCCGAGAGTGTATAACCCTCGTGTGATTTGGTATTATTAGATTGGTGCAAAATAAATACCTAACCTAGATCGGTTGTAATGGATTATAGGTTAAATATGTTACTGTAATGAGAACTTTTCATTATTTATTGTTTAATCTTCAATAATACCGTTAGAGAGCCTCTCGAGCGTAAAAGATTAATTTTTGTAATGATGTTATCTAAAAATCGAAAGTTACTTTATTAAAAAAAAAATATCGTTGAGCAAATAATAAATTGCCTCTCCTATCTCGTCCCTCTCAACTTCTAACAATACGATCATTCTTGAAACGTAACAAAACTTGTCAAGATTAATCTCAGTCTTCATTGAAAAGCCCTTTCAAGGGGAGAAAAATAGTGCGAATTTAAGAACACGATTTTCTTTTATTAAATTTAAGTCGCCTGGAATTAAAAGATTGTTAACCTCTAACGAAACCATGCACGTAGCACGTAAAGCATGAAAATCGTCATCTACTGCAAAAATGAAAATTTGTTAATTTATAAAATTAAAAAATTCGGTCTAAAAAAGTTCTGAAATTCAAATACCAAAATATCATCGAGTAGCTAAGTGTTATATTATTTATATAATAACAATAGAAAAGAAGTAGAAGCCCTTAACAATAATCCTTATACAGTGGTTCATAAAAGTATTTGAATATTTACGATGAAAAACTTTTATGTATACATATGTGTGTATACAACACATCGAAAACCCCAATAAATCCAATTTCAGTAGTTTACACTCGAACCCTCCGTATATTCTCCCTTAATAAACCTTTAATAAATGTAAACCGCACACTTGTATTCCGAACAACCCCAACCTTTTAACAACGCAGCGCAGCTTAAGCAAAAAGGATACACGGAGTTCATGAAAATTACAGTACGTTGGAGGGTTGCGAGAAATCCTAAGATCCTCTTGCGTGAGATTCGAGAAATAAAACCTCGAGGGGCGAAACAACTTTACTTTACAGAGTAAATGAGATAGAAAAAGAAAGGAACAGGGAGAAGAGTGAAAAAGGCAGAGAAGCCTTCTATATCAATCGTACTTGGCAAGATTTTATCGTGACGGTGATTCCATTAGTCCCTTGCGAAAACAGAACTACCTTCGACTTCAACTCTTCTACACGAATTACATTCGCTGGCACGTGCAGTGTGTTGCATTTAACTTACGGCTGAAGATAACGAAAATATTATATAAAATAATATACTAAAAGCAGGCACGAATTAGCGGAGAGTTATATTCCTTGTATTTCTCGTTATTCAAGAAAAATACACTTCATATTACAAATATAACAAGTGAATTATCTTAAGAAAAATTAAGAAAGCAATAGTATCTTAAAAATGCATATTATACAATTTTCAATATGACCTATTACAAAATAAATTTTATTTCATATTTACATAAATTTATTTCATTTTAACATTTTTAACCCCCTCCTAATATCTTTATAAAAGTCGATTGTCCTTCAAAGATTGTTTCAAAAGCTTTAATCTGTCCTGAATACTCCTAATTAAAATACATATACAACAATATAATAATGTGTGTATAGATATAAGAATTGACAAGTATGAAATGCTATATCAGAGGGATAACAGGGAAATTAAAAAAGATGGCGAAAGGGAATGAATATATCGATCGGATTTGTGATTCATGTCCAAGATGATTCATTTCAACAAGAGAAACACATATGCAGGACTTACAGATGTCACGTGTGAATCGAAATGGAAGAATTGGCTGCAAAAGAGGAATCAAGAAAGTTGAACAGATTCGTTAAAGCTTTCTCGTACAATATTATTAGATAAAAGAAATAAAAAAGAACTCTAGGTTATCTGCATTATTTTTATCCCTACACTAACCTCAATATTCAATAAAACTATCTTTAACACTTATTACTTATTTGCGATGACTATTTATACTACATACTAACTTTTTGCTAAATATACTTACATATACAGTAAATATCTCGTAACATTTACATACATTTCAATACTCATTACATTGCTAATGAAGTTCCAAAATCTTTTATATAACACGTATAATATATACACAAAAGTTTCCTGTGGTAAGCGTTTAAGTACTTCAATGATTCGCTGTGTACGATGATGATTCTTTGATCACACCCGTTATAGGAAGCCTTGGAAACCATGGGTACGAGATGGAGGGGGATTAGAACGAAGATGCGAGAGAGCAAAGGTAAAGAAGAGACGATAGATGGGAACCTTATATCAGAGGGACAAGTCGTAGCTGGATTTATTCTTCGAACTAGAATTCACGACGATCGGCTCACTGGGTCCATTCGTAAACGAATTCTCGGACCACGCAGTAAGGTCATCCAGCGATTTTGTTACACCATGCGGCAGCTGCGGCTTTATCCGCCTTTGTATCTCTCCATGACCATTGCGGAACATGTACATATATACTCACATGTATACTTGATTCCTTAACCGAATCTGTGAAGCATGAAAAAGCTAATTGATCAAAGTATCTTATTGCATTAATGAAACGCGTGTAGAATGCTATTACAAAGTAAACTGCTAAAGTGAGGGAAAAATGTTATAGAGACACTAATTACGTTAAGGTAGATGGCGCTAGTGTTTCTTTATGTATTTTTATATTACTTTCTTTCCATGAATGTAAAACGTTATTTTGGCATATTTATAGGATCTGAAATATTGGAATGTAGAAGAGAAGTATTTCCCGCTTCCTCGAAGGTATTTCAACCATGCTATGAAAAATGTGAAAAGAAAAGGTTTTATGAATAACAAGTATGGATAAAAGGCGGAATAGGAAGCAATTTTATTACATCCGTTTTAACGCCAACTGATATCCATGGAATCATGAGCGACGAAGAAAAAGAACAGTAATGTTTCTGACATTATCGCAGACCAGAAAGTAATATTTCCTGAAAAAAGAGTGGCTAAGCTTATTCCTTAGGGGGAAACGATTGGAACTTGATACAATATTTGCTAAATAGAATGCCTACTTAAATTCTACAGATAAAAAGAGAATAAATAAATTTCAAAATTTATTAAATATTGCTAAATTTTTCTTTTATCTATACATTTATTAAAATTTGTTAATTTATATTCTTCTGTTTAAGATACTACTTAAGATTTGTTAACTGTGATCATAGAAACACAACGCTGTATAAGTACACAAAACCGTAATGTTTAATTTTCATTGCTCGTATCTCTATCAGTTGAAATTAGACATGCTTCTATTCAAGAAATCTGAATTGCTTTACGAAGAAAACACAATTTGCATTCAATGCCCATACTCTTTCTTGGTATCATAGCGAACATCTGCCGTGAATGAACATTTAATGCACATAAATAATTCCTAGAAAGTTACAGGTTCGTTATAGGCATGGAAAATCGTTAAATACTGTTCGATTTATTTTTAATAAGCTAGACTCGAGCATATTGATTGCGAAAAACGGAATTAATATATGAAAGCAAACCCGTTGACCTTATACGTACAAATAAGTATAAAAGAAATAAATTCAAAGAAGTCAGTCAAGTTTAGTATATTCAGCAATATTTGATTACAAAATTATATGCTAACATATTGAGAGAGAAAGAAAATTGCAATTAAAAGAAGATACTAATATCTTGAATGAAAAGAGATTAAAAAGTTAAAAAGAATACTAAGAAAACAAGAATACAGTCGCTATACGTAAATCTTCCTCGACAAATATACAAACAAAGAAATGTCAATGAACAAAATTTAACTGAGTATAAAATATTTAAAAACGAATTCCTTAGTATAGCAAGCACTCGCCGACGGGTATAAAATGAATACAGTAGTTAATCTCTTGGAATGGATTAAATACGCCTATAATATCGGTCGTGCATAAAAAATTACACAGTAAAAATCCTGAGAGAGTCGATTATTAAAGGGATAGGCGATTGCGTCTAAACGCAGAGTTCAAATACCGCCAGAGGATGCAACTTTTCTGCACACTTGAATTAAGGTGGCGTTCACACGAGCTCGATTAAACAAAGCGAAGGTTTTTGTAGCTACAACCTGCGTCCACCTACGGTGGCAATAACTATGGGGAACGGTAAACGCGCGCCGCATACTCATTTCACGATCCGTCTCTCTGATCTGTTTGTAATGCGACATCCATCGTGAATAGAATCTGAGAAGGAAACGCGCCTTAACGCGATCTTCCCGTCTAATTCCTTGATTTCTACACTGACGCACAATTACGATAGCTTTTCATTACTTCTTCAAAATAGCCACGACAAATTGTATGAAAAGACATTTCCTATGGTAAAATCAAGCCCTCTGGTTAAATTTCCTGCGGTTGTAGAATAACAATAATATTGATGATAATAATGAATAAATAATTATTTAAAATTATTATAATACATATTTGATTGTAATAATAGATTGTAATAAAAGTAAGGAAAATTTTTTATTTTCCATTGTTAAAAAATATCTTAAATTTGAGGGATTGTAAAAGAATCAATTTCAGTTCTATACTAAACTTCTATTAAAAGAATCAAGGTCTTTCTGTTTTATGAACCAAGATTTTAAATAACAACTGCGAATTCATAAAAAAAGAGGAAGATGTACCGCAAAGAATATTAGATATATTAGCGTATCATAATTATAAAAAATTATTTTCCCAACGAAATGTTATAAATTATATAATTTCTACCTATCACTAAGCGTACACTGTTTATAAATATTGCTCGAGCTCGCAGGTTATGGAGACTCATTGGAAACTGAGTCAAAGTGAAGGATCTCATAATCTCATTTAGCCACCCCACGTGCTATTGAACGCGTTTTACGGCCTGTGAGCATGTATCCCGCTACTTTCGCACGAGTCGTTAATTTCAGTGCGAAATCCATCGGTTTTAGTGATTTACACCGCGGCGTCCCGATATACAGCTTCTCATTGGGTGTACGCCGCAGAAACGAAAGCTGAAAACAAAACCGACGCAACGAAAACGATCTATGAGAAAATCTAACCTAATTTAGTATATTATGTACAATGTACAGTAGTATGTTGTGAACTGGCTATCTAAGTTGCTCCCTACCTGTAGTAAGTCCCTAAGTTCGCTAATATATTATTAGTTCGTTCGATTTATAATTAAATATACGGAAAGTTGTTATCAATAAAGCTATACCTCCCTGGACAATTGGCCACATAAGTCGTCACTTGTGGCCAATTAACGAGAAACATAGTTTAGGGAATAAATAAAGTTCGCGAATACAGTATTGCGGCGTTCAATTTGTAACTAAGTACATCGGTAAAAATATACTTACCAAAAATTACCAATAATTATTGGTCACATAAATCCTCACCTGTGACCGATTAAAGAAACATTATTCCAAAGCATTACTCTACAGCATTGTTCATAGAACAAATAAAATCAATAATATAAAACAAAATCCACCAACTTATTACGTCGTTTGATGAATAACCAGATAATATACGGAGAATTTTCCCCATTAAAGAAAGATACTTTGATATTTTCCATACTTATTCCTGTACCATTATTGGTTATATTTATTTAATGTAGTAAATCACTTTTTTCAGTTAGTAAATAAAGAAGAAAATTATTACAAATTTCTTCCTTACAACCCTTTCATTTTCTCTATACTAAATACAAATAACGGAGCTTATATCACTTTCTATTGATAAAGCATTATAATAATACAATTTTATGATACAATAAGTAGACTGCGGATTTTTATGCAACTTCATATTTTCATGAATACAATTAAAAACTCAAAAACGTAGGGTCTACGCAGAAATTTGATTTTCTTAAATTAAATATTATAAAGAATATTATCTTTCGGATGTTTTATATATTTTTCTGTATCATATACGTCTTATGCATTTTTGTTTAAAAAATCCGCAGGCTAATGATAAGATAGCTAGAACAAGACGCCACAATATATCCATGCATAAAAATGTTACCTGTTAGCTGATTGGACGATCGAAGCCGGATAGTCCTCATTAACCAATTCGATTCGCGTTCTCGGCAAGAACGACCGAGACACGGTCCTTGCCCGAAAATCGGCTCCCTTTGTGAATGCAGCTTAACGATGGAAGGCAGGCCAGTCAGCCAGGAGAAATATGCACACATTCAGGTCCCACCGTTCGTGAAGGACCAACACCGATGCCCCATGCCGCGCGATCGTACACTAACACACACAACAGATCGCCGACCTCTCTCTTCTTGGAAACAGATGACAGAGTGACTCGGTCACCGTAACCCACCAGACGTCCCACGGGAACACCTTTATGTCGTTCGTGGTCTTATTCCACGCAATGCAACCACTTGATCATTCTACGTGTATATCTTACGTGCCACTAGCATCCATTCCTATCATCTCTTCTCTCTTCTGCTTTTTCTTTCTTCTTTGTTTTTCTTCTTCTCCCTCGTTCCTCTTAACCCTCAACTATGTGTATCGTTGTAGTAGAGTTTTACTTATTTTCAAAGTATCTTATTTTATTTAATATTTTATATCTAAGATTATGAAAATAATTAATGATTTTTCTTGCATAAAAGTATACAATATCGAATAAAAATATAATATATGTATATCTTAATATTAAGAAATGTAACTTATTGTGGTCACCTACATGACCCACGGGCCCACGGATAACAGTTAAGGACTAAATTCCTCTCTTCTTTTCGCGGTGAACGCCAGAACTCTTAAGTCTCTTTGGTATGACGCGAACAGAGCTATGAAACCGCGTGCTAACTCGAACGGGGCTCAGAGAAAGGAAACGACGATGCATAAGTTCGCTGTAAATGCACGCGAGATAACGAGGAAGGGATGAGGACAGAATATCATTCGAATCGCACCACTACCTTCGCATCGTCTTTTAATAACGTCAAGTGGTACCTTTCATACACCATGTTCGACTCACCACATTGTACCTCTCGTTCCTTGGTACTTTCTATGGAATTGGTTATCGATGAATATTTTGGAAGTCTAATAGTTCTTCATAACACTCACATTGTTCTCATTTTAGTTTTCGTTGTTCTGTCCCAAGTAACAAGCGCGCGCTTTGAATATACACCGTGCCCGCCGTGTATAATCGTGGTTCGTACAGCCCTCCGAGGACCGTGCAAATCACCCCCACCGTCAACGCAACCGGCATCACACTGAAAACCGGCTGGCTTGAATACTACTCTCGGCTTCTCGAGTACGAAGCGGGAATGCGATCGTGGAGTAACACCATCTGCGAGAAAAACTACGAAACGTATTGTTGGTAGCGTCGGTATGATGGAAGTAGCTTGTGGTGCGTAATCGATGAGCGTTTAAAAACGAATTGCTAAGCATGAATAAAATAAACATGAAGCATAAATAAATAAAATAAATAAGCGAACAATAAACTTAAATATTATTTGATATTAATATAGATATAAAGGTTCTTTTGCTGATACATAAAGTTATTATGTCACTTAAATATTATTGTAGCTTACACGTAGCCAATGAAAAGATATAGTTTTAAAATACGAAAATTTGAAATTTTGTGCAATATAAAATAGGAATAGGAAATAAATAAATATTAAAATACGAACTGATCAAAAATATATTGTAACAAATTGGGATATATGGTTATCTATCTAGCTTATAAATAGTTTATGCTTCAAATATGAATACTATGCGCGTGTGAGTTCAAAGTCACTTGTGCAGTAGAAGCGTCAGTCGACGGAGATTGAGAAAATGAGTACCGTTACATGTATCACATCCGTCAATATTGCCGTTATAAAATATTGTATGTATTCTTTTGCTTTTCTTTTCTTTTAAAATAATCACAGTACAGTAATATAATTACTATAGTAATTAAATTATATTCACTATTTAATTTATTTAAAAAGGTATTAGAGATAAATGTTTCCGTATATCTATTATTCGCATGACCGCCGTTTTGAATTTCAAATTTGATGTATTACAAAGTACACTGCTACGTTATTACGTTTAAAAAGTCTAATTTTTATTTTTGCATATAAATAGAATAAATTTGTACTACACTGTAACGATCTTTCCGATTTTGTGAAATTCAAATAGATCTAGAAATATAAATTTTTCTTTTACAGGGGGAAAGAGAGATGAAACTTTAATCTTGCCAGTAAATGATTCCATTAGTGCTACCTTAGATACAAATCATGTAAAAATACGATTTATTTTTTATATCTAGCTAGACATATTATCATATCTAGTGAAATAATAAACGCAAATGGCATATTTTAATTTGATCCATTTTAAATTTTAGCTACACACAAAAACTACTGTAATGATCAGTCCAACTTTTAAAGAGGATCAGATCTGGTTAAATGGACAGTAAGTGTTAAATAATCATCTACCATAGAAAAGTTGGGTATATTTTAAAACAATTTTATAACTTTTTAGGGAGGAAGATATCAAGAATCCTAGATTGCAAAATTGTTTAACACAAAGTATGTAATTATATTAAAGAAATCTTGAAATCTTTTAAATAATAAAGTATACTATTCTAGTTAGGAAAAGGGCAAGAAATTCCAATCATATAGATCAATGGAAAGTTCATATTTGTTCAGAAAATAATTTTCCAACTGCAGCTGGTTTAGCTTCTAGTGCAGCAGGATATGCTTGCCTTGTAGCAGCTCTTGCTAAACTATATCAAGTAGAGGTATTGCAAAGTTAACATAATTATAATCTTTATAATTCTATATATTATATCTGTATAATTTTTACATATTTAAATATTGATTTCTAGGGTGACATTAGTTCAATAGCTCGTATTGGTTCTGGTTCAGCATGCCGAAGTGTTATGGGAGGTTTTGTAAGATGGTATATGGGTTCTGAACCAAATGGTGCTGACAGCATAGCAAAACAAATTGTGCCTGCCTCTCATTGGCCAGAAATGAGAATTTTAATATTAGTTGTGTGTATTAATTTTAATTCTTATCTTATCTTACGTTTTATACTAAATGTATTTATGACTAAATATTCTGTGCCAGGTAAATGATGCAAAGAAAAAAGTTTCCAGTTCAATTGGAATGAAAAGAACCATGGAAACATCTGATCTTGTACAATACAGAATAAAACATGTTATTCCTGAGAGAATAAAGAGAATGGAACAGGCAATTGTAGAAAAAGATTTTAAAATATTTGCTGAACATACAATGAAAGATTCAAATCAAATGCATGCAGTATGTTTGGATGCATATCCACCATTTGTTTATATGAATGATGTTTCGCATGCCATTGTTGATCTTGTTCATGCCTATAATGAAGCTGTGAATGAAGTAAAGGTATTGATATGAAACATCAATTTTTTCAATTTTAATTTATATACATATATTAATATTTTAATTAAATATATTATTCATTTTAGGTTGCATATACTTTTGATGCAGGACCAAATGCAACTCTGTATCTCTTGGAAGAGAGTGTTCCAGAATTTGTGGGAGTATTAGATCATTTCTATCCACCAGGAATTAATTTAGAAAAGTATAGGAGAGGGTTACCTCTTAATGAAGTTACAGATTCGCCAGTAAATAATTTTTATTATTGTATAAAAATTACATATCACTTGATCTATGCCAAAATAAATGATTTTAAATTTATTTTAGGAGCTATTTAATAACATTAATGCAAAAAAACAAGCACCAGGATCTCTTAAATATATTATTTACACTAAAGTTGGAGATGGTCCTAAGTATTTAGAGGATCCCAAAGATCACCTTTTAAACAAAGAAGGATTGCCTATTAGTTAAGTTACTAAAAATGGGTTGTATTTAAATTATTTATTGAAAATGATTCTAATTCATTGTAATTTGTAGATAGATGCATTTATTATATAATGGAAAATATATTCTTGTTTATATTATTTGGATATAGTTGTTGGCTGTATTATATTATTATATTATGTTATATTTTGTAACAAAATAAATTTTTGAAAATAGATCATAATATAATCTGGTAAAATATAAAGCTATTTCTGTGTTAGTTAGTAGTCAAATTTTGAGTACTGTTACTCGTTCCCATTCCTATATTTATCTAAAAATTGTCTTACCGCGCTGTTTATTTGTCGAAGTATAGGTTATTCAAGCATAATGTGCAAAATTTTATAAATTCAATAAGTTACTAATTAACATTTTGTTTCTCTTGAATATAATAAAGACGCTCTAAAGTGTACAACGTTTAGTTGTAAAAATCACAAAAGTTTAAATGAAAAATCGTAAAATATTCAAATCGTAAGATGTGTAAAACAAAATTGATTACATCAGTTTTGGAACATGTTCTTAAAACGCCAAATTTCGGACAATGTTTACAAAAAGTAATGTTTTTCATTGTTTTGTGATCTTTTTTCTTCTAATTACATATAATAGCAATTCATAAAATACAATAAATATTATATACTATTAGGTTAACCCAAAAGTCTTCTCCGTTTTATAAGGAAATAATAGATACACATTTCTTGATTTATATTATTACATTATATGTTATATATAATATATAATATGGTATAATATAGTATATATTTATTATTTCCTTATAAAATGAAAGAAATTTTTGGGACAACCTAATAAATTACAGTAAATATAAAAATTAAATATAACAATAAGTTCATTTTTGTCTTATTGTGAAATAATTTTATACTTGTTTACTAAACAGCTCCAAATAATCTCAGCAGGAAATGGAAATTGTAAAGCACAATTAATCATATCCGAGGAGCATTTAAACTTAGGTGGTACTTTGCATGGTGGTTTCACAAGTACGCTAATTGATTGTGTTTCTACATATGCTGTAATGACACATGGAAATAATTCACCAGGTGTCTCAGTAGATTTAAATATTACGTAGGTATAACCATAATTATAACAAGAGCTATATATATTTATAACTGGTTATAATGTAATAATAATAATTAATATATAGGTTTATGAAACCTGCCCTTCCTGGAGACCTGATAACAATTGATGCCAAAACTGTACGTGGTGGAAAAACACTAGCGTTCCTTGCAGTAGATATTACAAAAGACGAGGGGAAGCATATAATTGCTCATGGACGGCACACAAAATTTGTTGGACAGAAATAAAGCAGTACATATATTGTTGTATAGTGTTAATATTTAATGAACAGAATACTTTAGTACATGGATATATTATAAAACCTGAATATGTTCCAGTAATGTTTCAATGTGTATATAGTGTGTATATGTTTATATAGCTACACAAGTGAATACAATTTCTTTACTGGATGCTGCATTATGATATCCTTCAAACATTGATCTATCCTTAGTTTTCATTGAATATTTCTATTTAATACATATTTCCAAAAATTTAGATCTTTCTGAAATGAATCAATAAACACTTTCTACAATACTCCTACAAATTTGCTAGGAGCTAACATGTACATAATATAAAACAAACACATGGCACATGATCATAGAAATGTAAGCGTTCAACATAACAGTAATCAATATCAAAACTGTACATATTAAGTAGTAAATGTATTTATGGTTCGTTTTCCTTTAAACTTTGTGTTAAATATAGAACTTGTTAATAAAATTATTTTGTGCATATCATTAATAGCTAGTTGATACAATAGTTACGTATTATCTACGTAAAAGGAAAGAGGGCAAGGTGATATGTAAATCTTCTCATTGCTAAAAAAGAAAATTGTTATTGCATAGGATACAATTAAAATATTTTTATCGTTTTACTTATATCAATTCTGAAATGTATCTATATTATGCCATTAAAGCAATATGTGACTCTCTGCAGCTTCAAAAATGATAAAAGTGGGAGATCGACAACAGTGCGATTTAAGCTCTATTATTGCTTCTATAAATATCATTAAGCTCTTTTTAGTACCATTAATGTATCAAATATGAGACTAGAGATAATAACAGATATCTAAATAACGAATTCGAATCTGACAGGAGAGCAATAAACAGCTAATCTCCTAATAAACCCAATTGGGCTTCTATACTTCGTGTATGTACAGTAATAAACGTGAAACGTTAATGAATATCTAATACGAAGCGAATTTAAGATAAATTGGACGCGCGTTAGAACAATGGTACATCGTCTATGGTTCTACTTCGATTTCTTCACGTCCTCTAAAAGTGATCTCAGTTCTTTTATCTTATGAGACAAGGATTCTACAAGATCTATAACCTTCCTAAACTCCTGCTCGGTTTCTTCGATTGTTCTCTCTAAATATTCTGTTTTTTCACTCTGGCTCTGTGTATTTGTATCCTTCAGAGAGAAACTATTTTGCGATGGCAAATATTTGGCTGCGCTACGTCTGAATCTCGAAATTGTGTTACTCTGATCTTCACATCCATCGCAACATTCGGACCAAACTCTTAAGTCTACATATGGAATCTCATCGCAAGTGACGAACTTATTATCACCTTCGGGCAGTAAGAACACATTCGGTTGAATTCTGTTAATATTGTCGCCATTATCGCATAGGATCCTAGCTAAGCTCGTTTGTTTTATCTGTGCGAGTTGTTCTGGTTTAAAAACAGTCGGACTCTCATACCAAAATCTGTCGCCATTTCTAGTACGTTTAAATTGCTCTAACAAAATACATTGGAAGAGTGGTCCTAGTTTGGCATTAGGCAGTTGATCCTCCAGTACTCCACCAACCCAGACATCTATGTTCCCAGGATGACCGTACAGTTCTCTTAATTTTTGTCTAACCCTAGCGCTGCGAATTTCACCGGCTAGATCCTCGAAAGTTTCAACGTAAGACATATTGCAGAATCGTCGCCATTCTAAATAACCTGGCAGTGCATGATCTCTGCCCCGCTGGATATTCATCGCAGCTAAATCTAAAGCCACCGCATGGGCAGTATGGAATAATTGTTCCGTCAGTTCTGAGTTCAAATTTTCTTCGGGTAATTTCAATTTTGCGGCAGTGCCAAACATTCCTCTCATAAGAGGGTCCACGCCGCCTTCCTCGACCAATCTCCACGGCGAAAAGAAGGCGTCTCTTAGCTTAAGAGGACCCTGGGGAATCGGTTGAAAAGATTCGTTAAGACGCTGCAACTGAGGTTGAATCAATGTATGACCGAATCTTAAAGCTGCGGTAGCAAAAACATTGGAGATACTAGCATCGAGGTTAGGATCATAACCTCGATACGAACCTAAAAGTTCTTCTGCAGTTCTACCAAATACATGAGGCATCCAGTGCTGATATGTAATATGTTGCATCTCTGCACCTACGATCTTCCTAGCTTCTTGATACAATTTTTCCCCATTCCATTGAGGGTTCATATCACGTAAAAAGCGAGCTATGCGATTATGTTCGCGTAACCATATCGTGTGCATTGCTAGAAGGCCCACTTGTTCATTGGCTCTGATATCTCCGGCTACGAAGCAATTGATCGAACTTTCTACAGGATTTCTCCTGCAATCGACGAATTGACCGTTAGCGTATGGCAGAAGAGGTTTATGGCCAGGAATTGCAGGCCCTTCTCGCAACAGACCATGATCTGTGGTCAAGTCACGCAGATCTCTGGCTAAGGCATCGTCGTAACCATATACTTGAGAGGCATCCATGTAGCTGGTTAGCTGATTTAATTGTTCTCGAGGAGTGAGACTGCCCCATAATAAACTGGTTGCACCAGAACCGCAAACTGCACTCGTTCTGATAAAATCAATGCACCTTCTATTATTGACTCTAGGGTCACCGGGTGGAACATCCATGGGGAAGCAAGGTGCAGCATTGTCACAAGACTTCTTACAATCTATACCATCCCATGATTCGCTAGAAACTGATGGAAGAGCGTGATCTAAGTCATGATCCATGAACTGACCCCACTGCATTACCATATGCGTGATTCCACTATCTGAAGTTACGTTATGAGTGGTTATTAGCGTTGTGGAAACTAAACGCGCAGAAGGTTTCGGATATCCATAGTAACGGCGATTTCTTTCCCAACCGACTGGTGATGAAAATCCATTCTCGTAAATTGGTTGTAAAACTCTACGGAATCCAGTATAGGAAGAACCCCAGGTTGGATGTCGTAAGTTGTTGCAGCTGCCATCTATGTTACGGTACTTATTGTGATAGCACATGTTTGTGCAATTCTGACGGTGTCTGTGGCCTGTGCATCCAGATAACCTTTCGATTTCTCTAACCTGTGGAATGGTTGAAATTTGTTAATAACTTAAAATATTATTATACAAAAATTAACTAAACCATAACTCAAACACACCTGTTCCGCCGTTAGAATTTCCTCATATCGGAATTCAGTGCTGGTGTTCGCACTCAGGCCAGAGTTTACCATTCGTCGTATATTTACGAGCGTTCTTTCGAAAATTTCAGCAGGTCTGGCAGCTGCGCGACCGACTGCATCTGGGAAACGCGCGAGTCTCAGTGGATTCGTCCGCGCAGATCCGCTAAGAAGATCTATCAGCGTGTTATTTATGGCTCGATCGATCTCCTCGGTTGCATCTTTGAAGGCTCTGATCACAAGAACATCTGCTGCTTCGGGCTGGCGAACGCGTACCAACGCCTGGGCGGTTGCTCGACCATATTGGTTCACGGCGGAGCATTCATATCTGTGTACACAATTCTTGACTTATGACGATGAAAACAAACATACATCGCAATATCAGAATATCAGAATATCAGAAGTTAAGATGTTGCATTTAAAAATTTAGTAAGTTTTCCTACACTCATCTATATGTCATAGTTATGGCAATATTTATGTCTATTCTCATATATTCTTGGATTTTTCTACTATATTCCATTCAAGGTTATAGATCATAGACCACTTAATATTTTCCTATATGTTTTAAATAAATAACACAAGAAATGCTAATAAAAAGTATCAAAATTCACCTTCCAGTATCGGCAGCAGTAACATTATAAAGATACAAGCTCCCCCCGCGCGATACACGAAATCTAGACCCTTCGACAGCTGTACCATCCTTCTTCCACTGTATCACGGGTTTAGGAAAGCCTTCTACTCTGCAGGGGATCTCTATAATGGCTCCAGATTCCGCCTCCATATCGTGTGGCTCATACGTTAGCTTAGGAGGACTATAAGACTCATCTACTACCCTCAGATCCGCGCTTGTTTCAGCGTATCCATTAGAGTTTTTCGCTTGGCAAACGTATCTAGCTGAGTCTGATTCTTTTACAGCAAATATTTTCAACAAACTTCCTTCGTCTTCTATGGCGATACGACCACCAACGTCTAACATTTGACCATTTCTCCACCACTGAATAGTTGGTGCAGGACGACCATCCACTTTACAGGTAAAAGAAGCATCTACTCCAACTTGGACAGTTTGTGACTCAGGCAACTCGGTAAATCTTAAGGATGGTGATACTGTGATTACTGCTCTGGCCTTTCTTGATTTCGTGAAGCCCATTTCGCTCTTGGCCATGCATTCGTATTCACCAGTGTCTTGTTCCGTTACATCTGATATTATTAATGTTCCATCATCCTCGATCACATAACGGTTCCCATCGGCGGATACTTCATTAGAGTCCCGCATCCACTTGATTTCCGGTATCGGGTCTCCTATTACCTCGCAGGTGAAGCTGATGGTCCCTCCCAGCCTGACCTCTACATCCTGGGGACCGTTCATTATGCGTGGTTCAGCTGAAAAACGAAAATGAGAATTTAAGAATAATCTATAGTTAAATAATTGTATAATCGTATTGGTAGGTATATTAATGATTTGTAACATTGGAGTGGATAAAATTTTTCATTTGCTTTTAACTCTCTATAATAACATTTTGTTTCCTTATGTAGATTTATGTCATTAGAGATCTTTGTTTGCTTATATAAATTTATGCTATTGGAGATTTTTATTTATCTATGTTATTGAATACATACAAAATAATATACATCTATATTATTGAAAATTTTACTTACTATAGCTTTACATTAAGCAAATAATATTGGAATAACTAAAATTCTTTTTGCTTTTAATTTTCTTACTTTGTTAACTTTGCTTACATACAATTACATTAACAAAAATTATAATTGATTACGATTTCTCACTTTAATCTAAAATGTAATAATAATAGTTTTAAACAATTGTTTAATACTAAATAAATTTTTTTATTTTTAATTGCATTTAAAAGGGGGAATAGCTGAACTGTTTGAAATCAATTTAGGCATGGCTGGTATATTTACCAAAGGTACTAATGTCAATCTGTTAAAAACTGGTGCATGCGTGTAGCTGTAGCCAAGTTTATTTGTAGTTGTCTAGATACGTAAAATGATTCGTGTTTCTCACTCTGATCTAATTTGAAACTGATATGATTAGACAGTTTGACATAATTGTGTTGAATAATTCATATCAGAGTGTTCTTTAAATAGACAAGAGAAGATGATGTTTGTTTTTATACTTAATATACTTTTTGCCTTTCATCGAACATGTGTGACCAGGTAATCGAGGATAATCGAGAAAACAGACGTGTCATTCCCAGCCAGACTCTCCCCACTTTGTCTTCATCACCATCAGCAAATTAACTTTCTCAATAAAAAGTTTCTAACTGTAAAAACCAACTGTAACCCGCAATATTTTCTAATGTCGTAAAACAAAGTTCTCTTAACGCCATTAAGAGCGATGCGTCTCGCGAGAGCCATAAAGGAGCGCAATGGTCGATACTTCCTCTTGTTTGTACTTCATTTCATTCGATCTTTTTGTTCGTATATATGAAATCTCAAATTTTAACCACTTGATTTTCAACTATTTAAAATATCCAAAGAAATATTTTGCAGATTTAAATTACTTTTACGTTTGAACTAATTATTATATCTATCCACTTTTCATCTCTTTATATGTGTATTTCTATTCCTTATTTTTTGATAAATAGAAATTCTGAAATATGCAATATTTTTTAGTTATTTCAATATTAATTACTTGGAAATAAAATTGTCAAATAAGTTTCAATACTTTGTTACCCATACTAGAGTTAAAATGACTTCATTTCTTTTCATGAAAGAGATCCTAACCTATGTCTCGTAATTTTAGTGCTATACCTAGATCTATGTAACCCATGTAATACATGTATGTATTTTCTTATCGTTTCAACGATCAGGTGTAATAAGGATAGCTCAATTACTCAACTGCAATGAAAATCGTTCATCGACATGCTTGTCAACGATCTTCCCTTCATCTCATTGGGCGACTGACAAAAGGCTGCCATCTCGGATGGTTTGTTTTGAAGCCTCTGCACCAGCCAGACCAAATTACAGTCGCAAACGAGAGCATTGCTATCTAAACGAAGACGTGTCATGGGTCCCACATTGTGAAAAGCGTCCGCTGGTAGGTGATGCAGTAGGTTGCTATGCAAGAAAAGTCTCTCCAACGATGGCAAATCATTGAATGTGCCCTTTCTGATTTCTTTCAGGTGGTTGAAATGTAGATATAGTTGTTCTAAGTTTGGCAGGCCGGAAAATGCCCCTGGTGAAATTCGTTCCAAACGATTCTTATATAGATAGAGGATCCTTAAGTTTGATGCACCTTCGAAGGTTCTTGGTAAGAGGTGTTTGATGCGATTATCGTTCAATAGAAGCGTGTGTAAGTTGGATAGACTGTGGAAGGAGCCAGGTCGTATCTCGGCTATGTTGTTGAATCGTAGATCACTGTAAAATTAATTTAGTTTCGTTAATGTAACAGAAATATATTAATTACAAAGAATATATTCCAAATAAGATATGTTTAATGATAACAGAATATTTTAATTATATATTAGTAACAGGATATTTAGAATAGAGGTAGAATATTTAACTATTATATATTGATCTAAATTGAGAAATTAATCCAATTTTGTTAATATGATAGAACGGTTTTATAAGTATAGAGAAAGTATATGGTAGAATATAGAGAGATATAATATACATAAATTATAGACGTTATTTAATAGATGGACCATCTTCCCACAATGGAATATTTTTAATTACTAATTGACGCAATGCTAAAGACATAAAAGTTATGAATTGCGAAAGAATATGCAAAGTATATAAAGTCAAGGTTGTCAAATGGAGAAGAAGATCGAGAAGAGTAGGAAGAATTTAGTGGAGGTGTCTTAAATACTCTGACATCACTTCAATTTCTCTCCTACGACACCAGTGTATTTCAAACTATATCTCGCTCTTACATATTTTGCGATCTGTTTTAAGTTCTACTTTGTCTAATATCTCCCTCCCGTCAAAACCTCCATATAATCATACAACAAAAACTTCCATTTAATCTATTCTACAAACTTGAGCCGAAGACAGCAAAGAAGCTCTTAATTTCAGAGATTACGCAGAAAGATCGCTATGTCGACTGACTCTTATGTTCCTCTCACAGTTGAGCAATAATCGTGCTCCAAGTATCGATTACAGCCGCAATCGGCTTGACAAGAGCTCGCGAACCAACGAAGGAACTTTAACTCGAAACTCAAAATAATTCCCACTGAAAGTTGGTCAATTGCAACTCCTTCTAATAAACCCTTTGATGTATAATCTCGTTCCTGAGTATAGGTCAGAGCTAATCATTTACTGCTTTAACATTTTATTTAAAGAAAGATATTAAAATATTAGACAGAAATTGTATTCAGTAGTCCATAATTTTATAATTGCAAATTAAATTTAGAGTTAAAATTTCAAAATTCAACTAGAGAGTTGAAAATTTGGAAAAGAGTTAAAATTAATCTTTGATACAAGCAGAGCTTCCCTTCATTGTAATTTGATCCTTAACATTAGAACTATCAGTGACTAAAGTATGAAATTTGTATCAAAATGAGAAGTATATGATAAAATATATAATACAATAGGAAAAATAAGCCCTTATCTATATATGTTACGAAGGACCATTAAAATCTTCAAAAATGTGATACTACAAATGTATGAGATCTCCATATTTTAGTAGTTCTAATATTAAATCGCGAGCGTGACTCGATATTTATAAATAGGACAAATGCTTAATTATTTATCGAACGAACATAGATTTCACAGATCCCCCTGCATTTTGTCGAGAAGCAATAACGATCAATGTGTTAGGCATCATTACACGATTCGCCGCTACAAAGATCGCCAGAGCTATAGAGCGCGAATCTCTTAATTAACGATTTTACTCGACTCGTTGCACATTATTTCCTCCGTCTAAATTGTCAGGCGAGTTCTCGGTTCAACGCGTCGGTATTTTAACCTCTTTATCGCTCCAGCTGATCTTCCAGAGCTTCGTTCCGTGGCGAACCACCGGCCAGACGAACGAAAATGGAACGATCCGTGAGTAGAGCCGACTGCTCGCGACACACTACGGCATAATAAAAGATTCTTCTGCTAGAAAGCTTTCACAAGCAACCACGTTTGTATTCTGCTTCTTATTTTTCCGCATCGTGCACCTTTTCATTCATATTTTTCTCAATTTCTTGCCATGTGTGGTAAAGACGAGGGAATGGTTATGCCTGGAAAGAAGAATGGGAAAGAAAAATCGTGGAAAATATTAGAAGTGAAAGAGGGATTCGATGAACTATTCGACTTAGGTATTGTTTGATATTTAGAGAGAATAAATATGTCTGACATGAATAGTGATAATTTGATAATTATCCAATTATCTTTATCAGTTATATAATAGTAATATTTATGTGTGATATTAATATACACTGAGTCGCTTAGGTAATCTTCTTTCAAGCAATTATTATAAGTATTTGCAGTGATTCGTTGAACAAATTATTCTATCAATTATATCTCCTTACTTCTTTTTCTGTAAAATGCACCAATTCTACAGAAAACAAATTTTACTCTAAAAGCAAGCTTTAACTGTCGATATACATTATGTATAATTCTACCAAGAATCATATTAGCTAGAGAAACATACAAAAATTATCATAATATTCACTAGTTGGTATACTACCATACTATGTCGTTTCCCAGGCGTTCTTCGAATATCATAAATATCTTCCATATTTTCTATCACAACATTTCACGTAGAAGAAGATTATAATAGAGGATAGTTCTCTTTTTGTCAACATTTACATTTTCTTCGTTCTTCTTCTTAATGCTATTTCCATCCGTAAATCACGATTTCATCTTAGAATATATTAATGTAAAGTATCCAAGAGGAAATATCGATCATCCTGATTGATAAAAAGGAAATTACATATCTAATGCGTATGATGTACTATGGCAGAAAAGGAAGCCAATAAAAATGATAATGAGCTGGAAATAAATTTACTTTCACTGCGGCACGATGACTTTGCTATTTTACTTTCGGATTGACATAAATATTAATGGTGGGCATTATTTAACTCTGTCGATCATTATAATTTTCTCCGTAATTCGACATCAATGAGATCGGTTCGATAAAAAGTTATCGCTATTAATATTAAAGGACTATCATGTCGATGAAATTTATGACAGCCAATAGTGACATTATTAGCGTACATTCAAAAGTTATATTTCTAAAAATATTCAATAATATTGATTCTTTGATCTATGTTCTTTTAATTTTATTCAGCAAATTCTGGTACCAAGATGACGCCATAATTTGTCACTAGTTCGACTCATGATTCACACGTGCTTATATGGAATTACGACGTTTGCGGTTTTTCTGACAATTCTTGTTTGTGCACTTCCTTCACTCGGTCAACTTAAGCTGCAACTTAAATATAATTATCTTGACATAAGTTGAAACCTTGAAATTGAAATGAATAAAAAATCAAATTTATAAGAAAAAACAATTTTGTTTTGAATCATTATTAAAGTAATACATCATTCAACTTTGTTAAATATTAAATATATAGTAACATTATTAAAATATTCATAATTATCATGGAATAGAAAAATTGTTAAATAATTGAAATGGAAAATCAAAACCGAAAGTATTTGATATTCCAACTAAAATTAATAATACAAAATAAAATATTTACGATGTTTTTCCAATAATTTTATCGCAAATAATTCCAAGTCCTATATCCTTGTATCTTGTATAAGCTTCAGAATAATTTTTCCAATGTGTATTCACGGCTTAATTGTTTAGACAGCAGTCGCTGGATCGGGAGAACTTTTATCTCGAAAGCATATCGGTAATTTAACAAAGGTGTGTTTATTCAATGAAGTCAGGACAAACCCCACTTAATGGTGCTCGATATTCAGGTCAATATCCATAATAGGTATACCTGCGCCGATCGATCTGGATACCGTTCATTTCATCATTTTAAAAGATTCTCGGTCCACGAAATTACGTGTAACGCCCAACGCTTGCAGCCTCTAATAAAATACTTGCTCAACTTTTAATCACTATCTCCTTCTTCGTTATAAATTATAAGCAATATCCGCTGTAAAATTTTATATATTAAATTATGACAAAAACTAATGCAATGAAATTCATAGAAATTTTTGTCTCTGGTTACTTTCAGTTTACTTATAATATATTAAATCTTACTTGTGAAGTATCTATCATAATATGAAATGTTGATTAAGCTTAGTTTCGTTTGATATGTTCTATTATAATCATCTTTAAGAAACATCACTTTAAATAAAGTTTTACTTTGATTAAAAACTTCTATCATTAATCTTGAAGACATGTTCAGAGTTGTGCTTCAACCTTCATCATCTTGTCTATTTCATTTAAAGTTACTATATTACTCTCGTTTATCTAAAATCGATTTATGAAGTTCTAGAATTTTATTCAATTTGTTCTCATTAGATGTTACTTTACCTTAAAATTGTATTTATCATGTTACCTTTTTTTTCTTCTGACATATTCATATTATTTGTATTAGAAATAATTCTCGAAATAGGTTAGAAATTAAATTAAATTCTATCAAAATATTTGAAAAATAGTCTCTACTGTCATCTGGTGGTCAGTTGCTCCACCCACCTTATTGGAATATATCAGGTTGTCCGAAAAGTTTCTTTCGTTTTATAAGGAAATAATAGACGCACAATGTTTTTTGTTTCATATTAGTTTATCGAATTATGCACGAACGTAATAATAAAAATATAACGAAATGGATCATACCTAATTCAATAAAATAATGTAAAACAGAAATTGTTGTTCATCTAATATCACCTTATGAAACGAAAGAAACTTCTCGGACAACCTAATATTTTCAAACATATCATTGACATATTTCCATTCGTTAAAAATGTGCAAAAACATTTACGTTTACAATGGTTTGATTGTATTATACAAATGCTTGACTAGACTTGAATTAATCGTCGTAACGAGCGACCCTACTTCATTGTCTTGGTAAGGATACTTGAACTTAACGAGACCATTTTACCCGATAGAAAAAGTAGAAACCATCAAGGAGTCATCGTATCGGCTATGAATCGAAATGCGATTCGAACCCCTCTCCAAATGAAAACATTCAGCCCCTTAACGAACAGTAATTTTATTCATGCTTTATTTCGTATGCTATCTATTTAATGGGAGTTAGTCTGATAGATCTTCATTATTCTTTTTTACCAATTTTTACGACTAACCTCCAAGCACTCCGTGTCTGCGCTGGTTATAAACAGAAAATTATAATGTACCAATAATAATAATAATAACAACAATAATAATAATACAATAAAATAATAATAAATAGACTACAGATATTTACGCATTTATTGAATATTTAAAGAATACTTGTTATAATACTTAGTAGATAAAATAAATTTCTACTTAAATTCCATATTTTTAGATATATTCGTAACAATATAAAAGTGCATAAAAATCTGCAGCAGAATAATAACTAATCACATGCAGTATAAATATGATAACTTATATAGCAGAAAATGATGTTATTATCCAAGAAACTGTAAACTATTCCGGTTGATAGTTCGAATGCAACTGAATTATTTAAAGACAATGCCTAAAGTTAGATTTACGTAAATGTTTGTGTTAAGAGTGTGCCATAGTTTTGAAGGCAGTTAAGTACATGTGCCCATATTGTTTTGACTACGCATTTGAGTGCGCAACTGCGCAGCTGGTAATTTGATCTACCTTTTTCATGGGCCGATGCTGTAGGATCAACATTTTTCTCAATTCTTTTGTGAGTACAATACATATAATCAACAGCTGATAACTCCAACTCTGTCACTGAAAATATTATAGCGTTACCTTATTGCAATATTTGGACTTAGTACATAGGAAAAAAAGATTAAAAATTCTTTAATTAAATTAATGCTTTCCTTATTACGATACAATACAACTAGTAATAATACAAAAATTAATGAAAATAGCGTCAATTAAAAGAAGGCTGTAAAGGTCAGTTCATATGCTCATAGAGGGCGGAGGAGTTTAACTACGTCTGTCAAATATCAGTTATTTCTTAATACAAACGATTTATTATTAGCGAGGAAGAAATCGCACGAAATTCGTTGCACAAATTTGTTCTAAACAGATTTAACATCGCTAAAAGGAAATCGATCATGCTAAAATGGAGGGAAAAACAGAGATCTTTTCAATTCGAGGAATGGTGTTTGTTTTGTACGTTTCATTTGACGTTCAGCGACAGGACTAATTTATTATAGCGATCTAGTGGACAAGCGAACGGGATTAGATTTTTGCGCAATCCTCGTTTGTTGATAAAGGAAGAAGTTCCATTGCGAGAGGAAATGCTTAGCTAGAATGTTATTCGTGATCTTCGAATTTCACTTAAAAAGAAATTTTCTTTTACTTTTTCAATAATGTAAAGTTCTTTAATTATTTTTATTAAATATCTTTTTACTTTTTCCATTAGAGGTTATGTGATAAAAGTTAAATAATTAATAAACTCGCTTATCACTTCTGTTTGCAAATAATTGTCAGTCATTTGTAGACGATGAAAAAGATAAATCTTCTATTCTTTTTAAATTTTCGTTTCACTGTTTCAACAAATCTTTATTTATGTAACATAAAGCTTTTTCATTGTTCTTATTAAATTTTCTTTTTACCCATTTTTGGAAAGACCAAGAAATTAAATTCTTTCATTAGAGGTTATGTGACAAAAATTAAATGTACAATTGATAAATTTGCTTATATTGTTCCCGTTTTAAAATAATTATCAGTCATTAATGGATCATGAAAATAGTAAATCTTCCAATTTGATAAAGATATTACTTTAGAAAGTTATAGTGGACTAAAACAGAATGTCTTCTTTCGCAAGACGACGAAGAGTTTGAAAAAGATAAATTTGACTTATATAGAATTACGTCATCGACTGATTATTGTGTTTCAAGTTATGTATTTAAGCTTGATAAGAAGAGTATAAATTATTTCACGATATTCTATTATGAAGGAGACCGCCCGGTTTAGCCGAGAGGCAATGGTTCAATTAATGGTGATTTCTTTTAATTACATTTTTTTACAGATAAGAATATTACAGCATGTACTCGTCCCTGAGTGATCTCCCGATGCAAACATTCTAGCGTTCTCATTCTAAACAAGATTCAATTGTCGTGTCGATATTCTTGTAGTTTATGTTCAGCTTTACCATTAGCCATTTTATCATGCATTAAAACTGAATGTGAAAAAACTCCACTTCAGCAGGATTTCATGATTTGTTCAAAGGAATTTTCTCAAACTTTAATAAATTTCTTCAAACAGAAAGAGATCTCATGTTACCAGAGTTATATGTGTATGTATATATACATTTAAAACAATATAAACAATTTTAAAGTAAGTTTATTTTTAAAAATACATTTTCATGTATTTTTCTGTATTCATATTTCAATACTCATTAGCTTACATTCATTTCTATAGTTAACAAGAAAAAAAAGTAGTAAAAGCGATCGGAGGCAAATATCGAAACACAGTCCTTAACCCCATTGAGGGTGATAAAATTGATAAAATATATGATGTGTGAACATTATCTATAGATATATTCTTATCGCCTTTTCGCCCGTTTAAATACATATATTGGTTTTCTTGCTCAAAAGAAATAATCTAATGCCTGTTTTATAAAAGAAAAGGAAGACAGGATTAACGTATAATGTACAATATACACGCATACCCATTCCTACAGTATACGGATGATGTCATGCCCAGAAATGTTGATAAGAACGAGAGACTTGTTGAGGAAGATTCTGAAAATACTATTAAAAAGGAGTATAACAAAGAAGAAGAAACGTTATCTTTTTGTGAAAAAGTTAATTTATCGTTGACCTTTTGGAAATATTTCATACTATTTAAAAATTAGATAAAAAGATATTAAGATATTCATGAATTGTGTAGAAACTCGAAAATATAACGACTATTTATTAGTGTTTGTTTTGGACTTTTTATATGCAGAGCTTAAAAAGTAACTAAAGATTACTAAAAATTCACCAAAACAGGAACGACTTCTTACTTAAGAAATTACAATTTTATTTCAAATGATTGTTAAAGAATTTTTAGAAAGACTGCTTTATATTTGAAAAGAAGATCCAAAGAAAGATGTTAAAAAAGTGCCAAATTTGTGTTGGTACATGTTCTTTTATTGGAACTAGACGAAAACTGAATTCAGTACAAATTACTCCGTCGCGTACAGCTTATGGAGAGAATAGATTGCACATGTGCAGTCAAGAATTCGTATTTACGCTATCCACTTTTGTTCCACTCTTCAAACATTCATTTACGTCCGCTTGTCTGCTTCTTATATATAGTTTGAGCTGCACGGTCACGCCTATTTTAACTGTATTCGTTTACATGCATCTGCAGCACACGAAGAAGCATTGAGGTATCGAATTATTTATACGATTGACGATCTTCTTACGACCTCGATTGTATCGATTTTACTAAAAAATCAATTACAACAATCTAAATGCAATACAAAATTTATTCGATATTTCTCTTATGATTTTATTCCAGAACAGAAGAAAAGAAGATTTTTTTAAAAAATTAGCGTATTGCTTAGTCAAAATTGATCATTCAAGAAGAGATCATAAGATCATAAGGATGGTTCAAGAAATCATAATATGACCATTTAAGCGTATATACAAGGAGTACAAGGTCATCAAGTAAAACAGATTCTGAGAACCTAAATTGATCTGTGGCTTCTTCCCTTTGTGTTAATTCACAAGATGTTGAAAACTGAAAGATAAACTATCTTTGTTTATAGAGTTGATGCATTATTTTCTTTAGAAATATCAGATATTTGTAATTCTGTAGGAAATATTATACCTCAGACTTGAAGACTTAAAGTAAGCATAGGATCATATGCTTGAGTGACTTTTTCGCGTGGAATAATCTAAAATACAATAACCTGTGTATATAATATGGCTATCCGATATATGTATTAATACAACATACACGCGATTCCTTTCATCTTTGATGAAACGCGATCCTCCAATTACCTGGAAAAATATACTCACGTACATATCTTTGATTAAAAGCTATTGCTTCCATACCATTAAGACAGTCTATCATCATAGAACGTCATAAAGTTTCAATTGACCCGCTGCTGAGCGATTTTTCTTAATCATGCCAGAGTTAATTATCTGACTGCTTCTGAACTACGATGGTATATACTTCCTATTAATTCATATAGTATATAATATAAATATATGAAATACAATATTACGCAAGTATATATTTACAGATAATACTTGTAAATTAATTTCAAAGATTCCAAACTTTTCCAGATTTCTTGTATCTTTCAAGTTCTGAATATAAGGGCGAGATTTTTTCCAAGAGAAAGAAGAAAATAAACATAGAAAGATTTAAGAAAAGGAAAGGTAAAATTTAATAGTAGAATACTTAAAAAAAATGTTTAGTTTCAGGAATTTTCAATCTTCAATTTCTTAAAATTAAAATTTTTCAACTTCAAACAGGAAAATATATTAAAAGAATGTTTTTAAATCAACAGGAAAACCAATAACCAACGGATACCATTAAATATCTAAAAATGAAGATATATACCAGCTAGACCATATTTACACTAGACATAAACAACCAATGTAATTCCTCACTTCCCACGTACATTCGCGCTAGAAATATTCACAGTCTACATCATGAATATTTCCCGATTACTAGTGTATCCAAATTTCCCTGTAATTCGCCTAGGGACATCGTATGCATTGATAGATTATCATGCATTTTTGTATGTAACCATCAATCTCTCTCTGAAGGACTAAGTTATACGATGAAAGGGGAAAAAGAACAAAAGAAGAAAAAAGTAGTAGATGTTAAAGAAGCAGCCACTTACAGGACCGTCGTGTTGGTTGGTACTCGTGGTACACGGTTCAGCTTCTGAAACATGCATCTCACGGTGTTTCCGAAGCACATACACTTGTGAGGGCATTCCACGTTCCTCCCGTTTTGCCATTGGTCCGCGTTGGATAATGGCAGGATCAACAGGAGCGAGCAAACGACACTTAACACCAGCCTCATCTTGCTGTACCCACGTGTGATCAGTCTTATTCTTATTAAGGTTGTTCCCCGCACTATTTCGCGCTAGCACGTGCTGGTCATCGAGATAAACGCAGCCTCCGTCTGGCAGCAGTCTTTGGCCACGCGGTACTTTCACTTCTCTCTGTTTCAGAGATCCACGAACCTTTCCTGTAATGTTCGAGCTGCAGCTGAGTGTCCTGCAGCCAGGATCCGTATAATTTTATACATTATGTTGGCTTTATATGGGATGGCGGATTATTTATTACACTTTGGCAGTGGATTTTGAATGCATTTCTTTGAATGGATGTTTGAGAAGAGTATGATAAAGGAAGAAGTGTTTGATTATTTGGATATTAAATCTGGTATGTAAATTGTTGTGGGTTGAATATTAGAATGTTATTATAGGCAATATGGGAGAGAATGATTTTGTAATAGCATAAAAATAGCATAAAGGTGTAGTGAATGTTATGTAGATGAAATTTTGAGTATGAAAGTTTTATGTTGTTTATTAGTATAATTTTTTTTCGAAATTTTATACCAGTATTATGAAGTTATTGGTATCCTATGTTAAATGATCTGATAATAGATCTGATGATAGATCTGATAATAGATAGATGATATAATAACAGATAAACTTTAATGATTATATCCATACTTAATAACGAAATTTTAATAGATTACTTTTGTGAAAATATTTTTAATAATACACAGGATGTATTGTAATTTGACGTAAAAACTGCCTACCCTCTTATACACAGCATATCTAGTTCAAGTATATACCTAAATCTAATCCAAATTAAAAGACACTAAATATGTTAACACACAAAATACAAATCTATTCAATCAGAAACTCCAAATCAATTTCAACTAACTCAAACTAACTAGGCATACTCTTCATAATACTCGACTTCCATTATTCCTTGTTAAAAGTTTCAAATAATCTACCCTAAACCTCAATTTCTGAACCTTGTAAAACAAGTCGTTATCCAAGTTCGGTATCCACCAAGTGAAACACTTTCTTCACAGGAACTTCACTATGTAAGAATAAAAAAAATCTAACCCGTGTTTCTGAGCTCAGTCGGTGAGATTCCTTTAGGTCTAAGCGGCCGTCGAATATCGTCTGTGAGGGTCGGTAGACGAAGCAACAGCGGCGACAAAGGAATGAAGAGGCGCGGAAGGACGCCGCCGCTGCGTTGTCGTTTCGTCGTGGCGGCTCGGCTACTACTAGACTAGAGTCGCACAGCGCCAATCCGCTCTGCGCGCGTTAGTAAAGCGTACGTGAGCATTTCTTTGCGAGTCTTTCTCCCCACTCGTTCGCACGAGCCACTCCTCCGGTCCTCTCCCTTCGGTATCTTCTTATTTTTACACTTTTTTTGTGTATTTACCTGCACACGTGGATACACTCGATGATGCGGGAACCTCTATGATACAGCAAGAATGTAATATAGGTTAAGCATCAAAGTTGATATGCTTCAACGTCAACGAGTAAATTGACATAAACATGAGGGGATAATTGAAAGTCGCAATCAATGTTGCATGTGATACACTATTGGATAATTTGAGATTATTTTTGCCATATATGTGCCTACATATTATATGTATATTGAATCAGCTAATAATTTTGTTATTAATTCGAAATTAATGCCACGCTATAAATCAATATACACTTCTGGTAATTTTTTTAACTTGGAGAAATTTTTAATGAAGAATTCTAAACTAATTTCTCTTTCAAATTCTTAGGTTTTAAAGAAAACTTTATTTATATTATTATATTAAGCATTTATTCAACTGCTGGACTCCACTATAATTAGTGAGTGTTTCGTCCAAGGTCTCCTAGTATGGACTCTTCAGTAAGGCTGTCACCTAACAGACCTATACCTCAGACATAATGAGAGAAGAGAGGAACTATAATTAGTGTCAGTGCATCAATCGGTAATGTTAATTGATATTAAAGATCTTACTATATTATGAAAGTTACTATAATACTACAGGCGAATAAAAGGAAAAAGATGAAACTGATTGATAAGTAAGTCTATTAAGGTTATTTGGTCAGAGTGACAATGAATATTGTGTCTATAGTTCTTAATTATAAAAACGATCCTATTATTTCAGATAGTATAGTTGAATTAATTAATAATTGTTGTCTAGAAGTATCGAATGAGGAAACATAGGTGGATGCAACATGTTGGTAGTGAGTAAAAAGACAAATGACATATCGTTTGGTGATGTATATGAGCAGTCATCAATACAATTAGTGAAATGACTTAACCTCATATAATTTTTTTCAACAATATGACTGGGCCAACGTTCTGTAGTCCATGAAACAACACTGATTGTTAGCCAGCGAAGTCGTGAAGTTTTTGATATGCCGTATGTCGAAAAGAGAAAGATGCTTCTCGGAGAGGGAATCATATCGCCTCGTTATATCGTGGCAGCGATTCCAAACGAAACACATCTCTGTTCATATTTTCGACTCCTGTTTCTTTCTGTCATAGGTTAATGTCAGATTTCACACATCTAAACCTTACTAGAGAAATGCTCTTTAAAATTGAGGAAAACCTCATCAAAATGTGTCCTATAGTTCTTGAGATTAGCTCGAACTCGGAACATACAGACGCTTGCCGAGTACTTGATTTTATACTATGTCTAGATTGAATACAAACGAATATTTATTATATTCTCTCTCATGCAACGTTTGTGTAGTGTACATGAAGAGAAAAGCACTTCAGTTTGCACCCAAAGCACGGTTTTAAGTAATTGCTTCTTAACTTGCTGCGCTGCATGTTTCTTTTTGTAGCGTACAATTTCAAGGAAACCGTCGCTGTATAATTGGTCGCCTTGTACTTTATATCTGTCCACTTTAATAGTTTTTTCTGCGCGATGAGATGCGCTATAGGGGACAGTGTGTCCTCGCGTAGCAATGCCGTTGTGTTATGGTTTCCCCCTTGCTCTTTGAGATCTCAAGCACAGTGAACCGTAGTTCCTGGTTTTGTCCACTAAATCGTGCACTACCGGCGCTTAAGCTCTGAAAGCCACTCTTTTGACGCTAGAGGGATTCTACTTGCTACTGGGAATCCTTCTGTATCCCCTTGGGGATATGTATTGCGCTCTGTTGAGATGAGGGAAATTGAGGAAACAAAATCCGGTAATAAAAACAGACTTTTCAAGTGTGTTATCTATTATCCTATCTTCTACTTTATGACTGCAAATTTATTATTTAATTGCAGATAAAAATAATTTCATAAAAGGATACGTATGTAAGGATAGTAACCCTAAGAATTGGTCATAAAATGATCTTAATACGGTATTTATTCTATCTTAATTTTCTTCTAACTTTTATCCAACCTCGGTAATTCTGCTACTCTGTATCAAACATTTATCAAACAAGCTAAGATTCCAATTTCCTCATTTTCAGAACTACGATTCCCTTTAGATCTTGCAGTTAAGATCACAGGACGATCATTCACCCGCACCTTCGCAGGATACGCTTCCAAAGCTGTATTTTATACCAGAATGGAAACGCGATATTTGGAAACGCGACGTAATGTGATGTTTATCGACAGCGTGGTCGCGCGCGTATTCCCCATTAACATTCCGTATGAAATCCGTAGGTAGATAAGTGGAATGCCCTGTACAGAGACGCGTTTGCATACACGCCGGTGTATATCTAGATGCTACATGCATCTGCGCCCGTCCGTTGAACGTGCATGCACGCGAGTTTAACGAGCGCAGCAAAGGCTGGCGCCAAACGGCGATCCTAACATCGGCCAACCGATTCGCGATCTCTGCCTTCTACGATAATCCTCTGCGATGGCATACTGTTGTCCGCTATGGAAACGTGATCGAGCATGATCGAGCCTCGTGCTTACAGCCTATCCTAATAGATATCATAATGAACGTACAAAGTCGGGCAAATACTGGCGTTGCATAGGTCTGGAGAATGGGAATATTGTGATAGGTATATTACTACAGAATTATACATCATATCTTTTATAGGAAATATTTTTGATAGCTATAAGTGTTGATTATTAATGTGGAAAGTATTTTTAAGGTCTAAAGGAAATTTCTATCGTTGGTACTGAAAATGATTTACATATATCTGAAATTTTGAGAAAAACTGGCTATTATTAAATACAGAAGTGACAGTAGAGAGAAGGAAACGGTACGTGTAAGGGGCCACGAGACTATTTTTCACTCATGAATGAAGCGATGCGAACGTAAAAGTACTTTATCCATCATATTCGTTATCAAGGACATGACAATGCACAGAGTATTTTTACCACAGAATTTCCAGCTCTGAGAGTATCCTACAATCCCTAGGTAACTCTAAAAATTCATTTTAATTTCCTGAAAAACTAAATTCTATTAAAGTCCATAACATAAAATTCTTCTAAAATTCAATTCAAAGTGTTCCAGCGCGTATCACGAGTGGCTCTTTCGAAGATTATAATTGTTACACACAGAACAAATGTGACTCCTTGAATAGCGCTGACTGAATAATTTTGATAAGCCTATATATATGCATAGATAGGGCAAGCAACGCTTTGTAAGAATGCGTTCTAATCGTAAATGCGTTCAGCAACCGGTGACCCAGAATGTTAATACTTTCTCCTTCCTTAAGTATTCTTTTGTTCTTCGTTCAAATGCACCTGTATTGTTCCCGCAACACACAACTGTTCCGTGACAAAGCGATAACGGGTCACGAAGGTAATAACCCCGCTTTTTTTTTCCTTTACTTTTTGCCCTCAAATTCGTTCGATGAATAGAACCAGGCATCTATGAAATATTTTTATGACAGGTTCCAATACAATGTTCAGAGGAGAATACTACCTACATAAGTAAACACGTACGAACAGTCGCTGGTGGACCATCGAATTGAACTCCGAAAATAAAACGATACGTGGCTAAGTAGGCTGGAAGAGAAAATTTGTTTCTCCTCCTATTTTTTTTTAAAGCTATTCGAAACGTAACATGTTCAAAATGGAAATATAATAGTGATCAATCAGCTACGTCAGAATTAAAATGATTGATGCGATGGATATTTAAAGTCGTGTGTGGCAAATAATACTTTTTTTGGAATATGTTCATCGATAGAGAATTTTGATATTATACAATTTTATGTATATTAGTGTTATTAATAGATAGTATAATTCAATAATGCTACAATGTTATTAGTAATAGTATAAGATACTTAAAGCTTTTTAGAATCTTGGTAAGTATAGAATTTTATGCCTATGATAGGCTTTCCATTTTTAAAGTTTGGTAAACTTCAACATTTATCAAAATTTGAAAATTTCAAATATAAATATAGGTATAATGAATGTAAATATAGTTCAAGTATGGATAGATACAATATTCATGAAGTCTAACTTCAATAATGTTTGAAATGAAAAGATTATGTCCATCTAAAAATAGTTAAGTTACACAGATTAAGGAACCTGTTACAATTATTATAAAAAAATTAATTATTAAATAGCTGATAGCACAGATAACAAAAGAATCTGTTTAGAATTGCAATAAGACAAAATGGTCTTCGAAATAAGATCTTTAATTAGAGATAAAGTACTCGCGTGTAATACAAAGCTCGTTCTAAGCTAAATAGCGAGACGTAATTAGAAAAAAATTATGCTTGTGGTAATGGTACATTAGAATTGCTATTTCATTACAATAAGGAACCTTGAGCCGTGATGGTTAAGTATTGAAACTAGAACGATTGTTTCTTTTTTTTCTTTGGTAAGACTAACTCCAATAATCCCTTGATTTACTGCATCTTATAATCTTGTTAGTTAATTAGCATTTTCTTATTTACAGCATGTATAGAGAAACAAATTACGTAAACATACGTAAAGATAACAGGATATGAAGTGTAACAGGATTATCTTATCGAATGAAAATATAAATTTGTTCAGCGAAGAAATGATAAAGCTATAATCGTGAAAGCGTATGAAGACGGGAAAGAGATACAATAAAACGCGATTTTCTGAGATGATGTTGGGAAAAAAGCACGCAAGATCGTGCGACCACAATATTACCACACTGTGGAGATTACATTCGAGCAGGGAGACACCAGATTTTCATCGATGTCGTTGCGAAATCTCTAATCGAAGGAAGTCATCATAGACTTGAACCGTGCCGGAAGCCTTGGAATTCGAAAGTCTATGAAATTTCATTAATATAATTTTTTACATATTAACAATATTTAGTTTTTTACGAAACTCTTCTAACTTTCTTCATATAAGTTTTAATATTCCTTTTTCACTTACATGACGTTCTTTATGTATTTATAAATATGCATCATACAATTTTTATATGTTTTTAAGTCTTTTTGATAGATATTTTAATTTATCTTAAAACTTGTTTGTTATATCCTTTGGTATAGATATTCCTAACTTCATACATTCCATTTATTGGGTTAGCAATTAAGTGACTACGGATTTTATCATTAGGTGGTATTGATGGTTTATCAATACTATGATATATTTTTTCTAAAATTTGGAATTCTGAAATCTCGTATATATTTTTAGAAATTCACCTAAACGAATTCCTAATTATTTATTTAAGAACTCATTCGAAAATTAAAAAAAATTGTTTAAATGCCAATGTCTTCTTTGATGCTGCAAAATTTCTCTTTATAAAATTTTCTATCATCAATATACACCATTAAAAAGAAATTTCCGCTCTGTAAGAATTATACTTCTACATACATACATAACGTTATCAATTTAAGCTCTTAGAAATACTACAAAATACGGTCGCACGAAGTGTTCACCTAGTACCAGTAACCTTGGATTAAATCTATTTTAGGTGGACAACGAAAACTCCTGTGTGCAACTTAAACCTTATCGTCACATAGCCAATCACCTCCTCCTCGTGATATCTTAATTCCAAGGAATTGAGATTCGAGTCAAATGCAACAAAGATGACCATCTCGGATAAAAATTTATGCGCGTCTGACTTCTCGCGGACCAGCAGAAGAAAATTCATTGACCTTATTACTGGAATGGTGGTCATTTGCATGCAAGTAAAGGCATGAATAAAATTACTGATATTTGTCATATACGAAAATATTATATGCTAATCATTCATTGGATTATTTATAACAATTATTAACAACGCGTTCAGTATCGCGTGTTTCTCGTGTAATTCAAACTTTTTATTCAAGCTTTTGTTTTCAATGCGTATAACGTAAGTGGTGATGTGAATTACATACGCATATATGCATAGTAAACGCGATATACTAAACACGACATGCATAGTAAAGCAAACTCAGCCTGTAAACATCAAAACTACATGTCAACAACTAAGCCATAGATCATATACTAGAAAAATTAAAATCATAGGTACATGAAAAAATGCAAATATTTATGCAAATATTTTTCAAAAAATTGCTCAAACCTCCAAAAATGCACTGTTGTGAATATATAAGTTAAACAAAAATTATGAATCGGTTATTTCTCATTGTCATAGTTCTAATGTCAATATTTTAATTGTATATTCTTGCATCTTAATCTTCTTTTTCGAAATGCATAAAGATCTGAAATTTACAGAACTCTATTTATAGCTTACACGCAAATTATCGAAATGGTATCTAGCGATTTATAAAATCATTTGAATAATCATACGCGTTAGCGTATAATTTGTAATCTTGACTGAGGTTTCGAGTCCTTACCTTCTTAGTTTCTGTCGATTCGCTCAGATACCCGGGAACATGTAACTGTTGACGATTAATTTGTTTTACAACAGTATGTCGTGAAAGCCAGTAAAACAACTTACTTGAATCCCCCAGAAGCCAGTATCGTTGGAACAATTTCGCGAATTGTCTTGTCGGAAGTGGAGCAGCACGTTTAACGATTAATTTTCATCAAAACGTTACGTGGATCTTAATGGCGGCCGTTTATGGTCATTATATCAAAACGATCTAACCATGATTGATACCAGCACCAGCGATGGCAGCTGTATCTGATTTGGACGTTCTTCTAATAAGACCCGACAAAATCATCCTCTTGGACCCGGATAAACAGGCCACGTTGGATATTCTCGCATTAATATCAATTTCTTCGATGCCACGATATTCAGAGAAGATAGCCAAAGTCGTCTTATTGATTCTTGTTCCTCTAGCGTTGACATTTCTTGCTGGAGATCAATCCGATTACGCCAATAGTTGGAACAGCTTCTTCTTCACGAGATGTCCTTATGAATCGGCTCTTATGGTTGGTAGATAGTTTGACGTCTGTAAATGAACGGATAATGAATGAAGAAAGCTTGTTAAAAAAGATTTAACAAATGAAACAAATTTTTTATTATAGTTTTGCACAACAATTAATGAAGTATTTAATAGGTATAAATAGCTTGTTTGAAAGGTAATGGTATTGTCAGTACAGTGTATATTTCTTGCAAGTTATCTCTATCACTTTCTTTAATTAAATAAATTTTCTGCATACCAGGTTGGTAACGCTAATTTTCTGCATACCAGTTGAGCTCTTGGGAACAGAAGTAGAACCCAAGGAAGATAGTAGAAAGGAAGACAGAAAAAGAAAACAGAAAGGAATTAGGTCATTCCTGTTCCAATCCTGAAATCAGCAAGTATAAAGGTACACTTTACACTTTGTGCTTCTCACTTACTCTGCCTTCTCCAGTCTTCTTTTTTCTTGAAGTTTATTTCATTCTATTATTAATTAGTCACTCTATTTATAATTTAAATTAAATTACTTCTTCTTTATGTTTTGTCTTTGAACCTTTATCTTTGAGTGTAATTCGTTAATTGCATATAACTATTTACTTCTTCATGTATGTTTTTTAGATTGAAAAATGGTTATGAAGAGTAACGTGAACGATATTCCTTCAGCGAAACAGAATCCACTATTTTCATTTCTAAAAACTATTACCACTCCATTGTTTATCGATAAAAAAATCGCTGACGCCCTTGGGTTGATTTGGATGTTTCGCACGATGCTCACGTATTTCATATTTTCCTGCCTATTTTTTGCAAACGTGACGATTTTAATTAACGCTGAGACACTAATGAAGCTTAAATCACCTGTCAACTAATTGCCGATATTTATTACCTTCGGTAATAATATGTACAATTATCTGCAACATGTAGCTTTGAGTATACAGATTTTTAATAAATTTTAATTTCTCATAAAAGAGAACGAACACATTTTATAAAAAATTGTTTAAGTAATATTTATTGGAGATATTTAATTAAATGATAGTCAAAAATGCTATGATTCAAAAACGTCGCTGAGCAACAATCATATAGAATGTCGATAATGAAAAAATATCTGTCGATCCTGATACTGTTGCAGATGGTACATTGATGCTTAATTGATTATGCGAATCTATTTCACTTCTTCATCTTCTTTCATTTGACAGCAGGCAGGAAGCCAGAGATTCAAACCTTTCTCTCGAGCCTGCGACGAGTGGTCGATTTCACTGGTTTCCCTTCTGTCTCACGCGTTTGTTCATGTTCTTCGCGTTATGAAGCATCAGTGATCTACCACGATGACCAGAAATAAAATTATCGATAAGAAAACAAAGATGTCTTTCACCGTACTGTTTAAACAAGATGGATATAATAAAACAAAATATCTTCTTACGTTCAAAATCGTTGTATGACCTTCGTTTTATTGATATTATATTTTGTTTTCACGATATTATATTTTATATCTCATTTTTTATATGTCCAATGGTACCGTATTTATAATTGTCATAAGATAATCGTTATTAATATTATGAAATAAAATTTTATGCAAGCATTATCTTTCATCTAATAGTAAGATTTTCAAAGATATATCTCTTTTTCTAATGTTAGCCTTTTGTATTAAAAAATATTACTATAAAATATACTTATGTATAATTACTTTTAATTACTATCTTATAATTCTCTCATACATGAACTTACAATTACAGAAATATTTTTCCTAAATTATATTTCCAGCTTTTATCTCATAACACGTAACTTCACAGTATCAAATAAAATACTTTACAAAAATGTTTACTCAAACAATCATATATTTGCAAAGAAATATTCAAGTGCACAGAGTTAATATTCTGTCCTCTACTAGAACATCCTCTCTTTTGTGATTTGACTGTGTCTACCATAAAATTTCTAGTCACAGCTGACGATGCAACAATAACCAACGCTGATCTACGTGTACTGCACCAGTGATACCGTTTGATCAGCAGAATTATCTTTTTTCTTCCTTTTCCTTCGTTCCACGACGATGACCGTGGACTGGTCGGTCGCTTCGAAACCTACGCTATGCTCGATACTTTATTTGATTTCCAAGAATTTTTGTGGACACGAACTTTCACAACGGGAAGCCTGCAAGGAGGATGGATTTATTCATTTACACCCATTCGATGGGGGAATCACGGACGAACCGGCTGTACTACCACAGCGCAACATGTCAAAACGATTTTTCATCGTCTAGGTCCGGTGCAGACGACCGTTATGCAGACATCATTGCGATCTCATAGTGGTGACGTCGTACGATTTCGTTTGTTTATATTTTTAACCACTTAATTTATATACATTGCTATATATATAATATATATAATATATATACGAGATTTTAGAAACGTAGCTATTCAGTTTTGTAGCATTGCTTCAGATACAAAGCACGAAAAACAAATACGAAAAACTCTCAATTCGATTGAAATTAAAAGTAGAGGTCAAACTAGAAAGTAAACTCTACCTTCGTTGAATCAGAATTATGATTCATATTCATACATGAATGTATGATACCGATATAAAAAACGTACCGTACTGACCATATAAAGCAAGGAAATATTTTCTCATTAATTTAATTTTTTTTAAATTGGTATAAGGACTTTATCCATCCATATGCTCGTCGTTATAAGTACTTACAATTAATACAACCATCCTATTCTATTCTGTCCAATTCTACTGCAAACTGTCTATGTATTTATGACATCTAAACTGATCAGTTGGAGCAATAAAAATGAAGAATATAAGAACAGCCAACAAGTGGCGTTGACATCGGTTCAATTTCCACTGTTAAACTAATCCTTCGTTTGTTGAGACTCTACAATAAAAATAACAAATCGACTTCATTGGATATAAGGAAAAAAATATTCTCAAGTAGAAAAACTAGTTAGTTTATTAATTACATAACTTCTTTACTTATGTAATTGAGACTTAACTACTACAAATTAATTCTACTCGAATCTATGTTAATTCTCGTAAATGTATTTATACATGATGTAATGTATAGTGGAGAATAACATACTGATGCATTAAATACAAGAAATCTCTGAGTGAACAAGCCATTATTACCTTCAAGATATTGACAATACTGATAACAAGCTTATGACTCATTTTTTCTATAACTCCAACTAACAACTGTTTATGAGAATTGTTCTAGTGTCTAATTCAAAATATCGCTGTAATAAATGAATATATTCAAATTCGGTTTTGCGGCATAAAACAAGACTCGTGATATTCTTCGGGGATTACATATTCTCTGTGCTCCATACAGTGTCTGGATCTCTTCTATGAGATTCTATTAATAACGCCGGTTTTGCGGATTAAATTGCGATCATAGATACAGAGGAAAAGTGAATATGTATTCTTGCGCGTATCAACGGAGCATTCATTGACCCTGTTTGAAACATCGAGCCAGACCTAATTTCTGCTCCTCGGATAATTAAGTGAAGATGAAATTTAATTTGTCCGTCTCATTTGATCTGTTGACTAATTCATCATTTTGCTGGCATAGGGTACTGATATTTAATGCAGTAGTCATTTTCTACCATTCCTAGAAATTCTAACGTTACATAACTCAAAAGCTTCGTAATTCCTTCTTTGTTACGTAGGTTCTGTGGACAATCGAGTTGATAGTATGGTTGTCCCATTAACGTGACTTTTGGAAGATATCTTATCTTGCATGTTATCTTTTAAGTGACATTATTTTCTTCCTGCATTTTTTCCCTGCATTGTATTATTCTTAGTATTATCTTCTATACAGATTCTTTACATCTATGTATTATGTTCTACATATATTTATAAGCAAATTTATATGTAACACCTTGCAAATAATTATATTTATATATGTGATATATATAGTTAAAGTATAGTTTCTCTCCTTTTTCTTTTTTTTTTTAGAAGAAAAGTTTTTCTTTCAATTCTTCTGCATTATTTAATTATTAATTTTACCTCGTGTGTGCTTTCTCCTTTTTAGATAAAGTTTATGTATTTGTCTCTGTAAATTATTGCAGTGTTATATACATTTACAAAGTTGTCACTTTTTCTCTTTAGAAGAAGAATTTTGTATATATATATATGTATTCACGTACTTTGTCCAACGCCGACCTTCGTCTGACATCCGAGACCTCTTTTTGTCCTCACGGCGTATATGGAATCCACATGGAGATGTTGTGTATACACTCCTTAAAAGGGCCTTTTTCCATAAAAGACGACGATGCAACCCGGTCTTAAAATAATTACATCCTTTGATGTTTTTTGTACTTTGCTGATGCATTAACAAACTGAATTAAATACTGCAGGAAAGAATATTTCTGCAATAGCAATGATTCTAATTTCATTATAAAGTCATATACTCACAATAAAATATAAACTTTAAGAATAATCCAAAGTAGACAAATATACATTAAAATTCTACGTATTCTTAAATAATTTCTCAATAAAAATGACCAAATACGCATTTATACAGACACTTCATCTATCTATTTTCGAATAATTTCTTAATAAAAACTACTTTAAAATATCAAACAATAACAAATAGTAAAAATTATAAAGTACATGAAACAAAAATACCAATCACACATACATGTATTAAATTAACTTAGTCCTTAAAAAGTTCATCCATTAATTTAATAGAGGATTTTTTCACCTTAACAATCCAAACAAAAAATACGCAAATTTTGCGTCATTGCATGATTCGTCTTATTCTCGGCATTCGCTTTGCAAGCATAACTGTATCCAGCGCGACAAGGAGAGAAGATTCGTCGACGAACGAGTCATTGGTTTACTCGAGCGAAACGTATGCATAATCTCGAAAGAGTCGTGCAAACGATGATTCGTCACACAATAGTGTTGCAACGAGAAATTGAACGAATTCTTTCGGCGAAGCGAGCTGGCGTGAAAGGTAAAATACAAATCGATTTCCCGTTTATGTGGTGCAAACACGTTCTTGCGTAACGTGCACGACAATAGTCCCAATGCAAATAGCAATCGCAGTGATTTTGATAAATCATGTTGATTCGACCGAAACCAGCGCTCTTTTGCTTGTTTAATGTTTAATCGATCCATATTTTCGTAATTAATCGTAGATTGTGTTTGATCACATGGCCTTAATAACATACGATTGTGTTTCCTTCACTAATAATCTCAAGCAGTATAATTTGTGGAAATATTCTTGGGCATGATCGCATCTGTGTTTCTGTCTGATCAGACTGTTTTATAAAGATCCGAAAGTAGCTGCGAAAGTAGGACAATTCTGTAAGAATAATAATCATTGTATTATAAATTCTCAATTTTTTGTATGAGAATTAGTGTAAGACTTACAAGAAAAAAATGTTCAAATTCGACTTTTTCAAAAATGAAGCCTGCAACGCAATTTCGTCAATCTTGAGTTTTGTCTTATTTTGAGCCACAGAATCTCCCCATGACCCCATTTTTATTGTAAATTAGGGAACACCTGATATATGACTTCTATTAATTTTGTAATAAAATAGAATTGACATTATAACAGAAGTTAATTTTCTACTAATATATTATAATAACACACCTAATTAAATCTGATTAATTTACTCTGATGTATAAATTACAGAATAACATAACATAATTTAAGGAAATATATGTCCTAGAGGAACTATATCAGAAAAAAAGCAAAAGGTTAAAATCTCTTTTTAATAATGACGTTCGTTCGAGCAGGGCAACAGATTTACTTACCCTCGTACGAAAGGAAATAAACACATTAAAAAAGCTAAAAAGTTTCCGTCTCGGTATTAAAAGTCTGTTTTTAGGCGGCAGAACGGATTCATCCGTCACGGCTGTGAGACTTCCGTTCTTTGTTTGCAGTCTCTATTTCAGCATCTTCAAGCAGTCACAAAGAACGACTTTAGTTATCGAACACAGCGGGCCAAGCATTCATCACGAAATTACATTTGCTTTTTCTCCTTCGATAACGAGTATCACGCTGCGCAGAATAAAACAAAAACGCCATCTGGTTAACTCTTTCGTAGACGGTGAGAATTATTTTTCCCACTAATTAAAATGTATGAGTAATATGAAAATGCATAATCCATTTTTCTGGTGAACGTAGAAAATAAAAGATTTGATTAAAATTGAAATTAAACTGAAGTTTGACACAAATGTTACTTTACTGCATCACTCCCATTTACGTTTAATGAACATATAGAGAAGAACTTATTATACCTAGTAGGAAAATATTTATTAGTAAATTCAATACTAAATAAATAATTATGTACTAACTAAAATTACTAACTAAATTACGTTGAAAATTTTAATATAAATTTGTCCCTATTTATATGTTCGCTACTGTATACATATTTGTATTTAAAATTCTACTTTTTCATAAGAATTTAAATAATACTGACGAAAGGGTTAATACAAGAGTTAACAAATGAATAAATCTGGTTATAAGTAAATAAATGTAGTACTTCAGATGCACGTTTCTCGTCACTAAGGGGCTCTACCATCATTATAATAAATCAAAGTTTACATTCTATTGTGAGACACTCGGTCGATTTCTAACAGTACAAGTTAATCCGTGATAGTGACAACAATGATACATCAATTCAAAGGTGGGATGATGTTAGTGTAGTCGTTGTAATTCACGTGTGGAACAATACGAATTCGGAAACGTTAAATTTAGGCTTCCTGTAGACACAGCAAATCGAACAAGGTTAATGGTTCACTTCCTCTATCGATCATGTAATTATAATGGTAATCATAGTGAATTAGGACGTTCGGCAATGTAGATTGATATTGCTGGATCATCCAGTATCGGAGAAACAAGAAAAGATTCTTTGGTGGGTCATTGAAGAATGAGGTTAATTCGTCGATTTCTTCGCGGTCTTGTATATATATCATACATAAGTATGTGTATGTGAACCCTATTATTAAGATGATCGTTTGTCTAAGTTGCTAAGGACTTTATTTAAATCTAATATCTATCTTCCCCTCTTGAAAGCTGAATAAATCTTATATGCTCAGTCACGTAAGTAGCAATACACATCTGTATGTTAACTGGACAATTTAGAAATAGAGAAGATAAGTGTAAGATTAGGAACATCAAGATTAAAAAATACATCTTTAATACATGTTTGAGAAAAGACTGGAATTTTCAGTAAATTCCAAATAAAATACCATGGTTAAGGATTACAACTATTTTCACCAATATTTAAAATGTATTAATATTAATAATATATGTAAATGAGTATAACAAATAGTGAAATAAAATAAACTGAAATTAATAATCATTCATAGTAATCTATAAGGTAATTGAAATATTTACAGATTAAAAGTCGTATCCTGTGTAATGATAATATGTAAAACAGTATATCAAATAATGAAATAAACTTAATCAGAATTAATAATCATTAGATAAACGAACTTATAAAAAGTAATTTGAATGTTTACACACATCTTTTTACTAATAAAAAGAGATAAAAATCGCATCCAATGTAACAATGACAACTAAATATTTTACGCGCGATTGAGTCAGCAAATGATATTCTCGGTAACGTTGCTCGACTATCCTGGAGCACATTACATAAATATATCATTTAACAATGTGCATAAATTCATACCGGCAGAGGCAAATGAAACAGAAATTTCTTCTTTACCGTGAAACGCACCCCATAAACCATCATTAACGGTTCAATAAATGCCTCGATAAATGGCGAAGGTTGAAGCCAGACTCTGTTGCATTCCTCTTTGAATACGCTCATAAATATCCAGTTCATTCTCTGCGTGGCTTGAAATTATGCGCATAAGCGTCATTTAGATATTTTTAAAACATAGATTGAGATATTCGCAATAAAAATTTAATTTGAACAAATTCCAATAGAGTTTAAAACAAAAGTTTCTGGCAAAAGCAACAACACAGTTTAAACGAAAGAATGAGTAAGTTTTTTCAAATAGATTGAATGTTAATGTATTTTGAAATTTGTTTCTACATTATAGTAGGTACTTCAGACATATCTGGCCTATACGTATGGCCTGTATGTATTTTACCTATTGCAAAAGTATGTCGATATCATAAATTTCTTAATAGTTATAATAAATCTCACTTGTTTCTATTAGTAGCTAATTATAAAAGAAAATAAATTACAAATATGCTATAATAAAGTTACAATATTTATACTTGTAAACCTATCATTATTGGTAAAGGTTTAAAAATGTATTTCGAAATTTTTTGCCTGATGCCTTTGTGACCTTTACAAGCGACTGATATAACACCGCAATGCCACACCATAAAATCGTGATCGTGATTGACATCGAATCGTCGCATCATCGTTATGTAAAACTAAGTACTTTAGATCGTACACACCTCTTGCAGGACAAGCCAATAGCGCGCACGTGATAAAAATCCTGAAGCATGCTTAATTCCGACTAACTCGACCGATAAACGTTATTGAAAGAAGTATTATTCACGGAAATAATCTTGGCAATGTTAATCAATGGTTGATCAATGGTTCAACATACTATGACAATACGTAACAAATACGTATACTTTGATAAACCTCCTCATCGATAATGTATGGAAAGGTAATGTGAAAAATCTCTATGAACTCTTGAAATAAAAAATTTATATTAATTGTCACGATTAGCCTGTGGATGTTTATGCTAGTTCGTATTTTTATGAATACAACTAAGGAAATGAAAACTAAATACATATGTACATATATATATATAGATATGTATTTCAACTTCTACTGTGCATATTCTCTGTACTTTTATTATATGTATTTTACGTATTGTTGGATATTTAAATTTCCCAAAAATACATTAACATCCATAGTCTAGTTATAATGCTACACAACTGTAGCAGGTATATATGTGAAAAAACATTTCAAAGTTAAAATCGATTAGTAAAATAAACTATATTATTTTTATTCTAGAAATTTATTTTTAGAAGGAAAAAAGGAATGAATTTAGAAACCAAATATATTTACCACCATCGTCTAATGTAACTATTGGAGAAATAAAATAGAAGAGATTGATCAAGAAAAGAAGCTTAGTCAATAATAGTTGTTATCAAACATTATGCGACTCGTTAGTGACATTGTCACGTTTTCTGAGTGCACGAATAACTTTGTGTCCTACGCATGCATAGCATACATTGCAGGTGAACCTTCTAGAGCTGAACGCACGCAAACACGTTTGTATGTACTTTAGGTTACGAGCCTAGACGGAGAGAAGTCACAGAAATAGCTTGTGATTCAATATTTAGGCAGCACTGATCTGCCACAGCACATTTAGCACAAATAATCACGTGGGATCCTATCCAGTCCTTCCAATTAAAAATCGATAATCTGATGCTTGATAAGAGCAGTTCGACATCATTTACTCGTTATACCACATTTATTTTCACTAACGACGAGATTGTGAAAGTGTTTGCATAGAATGGATAGAAACCCAATTGCACTAGTTGTGTGAAAGATGAATGATAACAAAATTACTCAATTAAATAATAGATTTTACATTTTTAAGGTGAACCTTTACAAAGCTACTATTAATGCATTCGTAAAGTATACCATGAAATATAATATATATAATTAAATCATGTTAAATATGGTAGGATGAAATTAATAACGATTATTTCAAATAGCGAGTATTGCGAGAATATAAAGAAAATATAGTAATAGCGAGAGTATGTAAAAAAAGGTTATAGATATTACAGATGATTACGACGTTATTCGCGTGAAGGTTAAGCACTATAGGCTCATAGGAGTCATGTGGAATAAATTCAAAGTTGTAGAAGAAACTGAGAATTAATATGGGTCCTCAAATTAGATCAGCAAGTTTGAGGTTTCTAAAATTTCAAAGCTAGCGTCAAGAAACTGCAAATTAAAGATTCGCAGCGTCGAAGTGCTCTTTTCAAATAAATCTGGATGACTCCTACGAGTTTGGATTAACTTACTGCTAATTTGCGACCCGTAGTTTCAAGTTAGTATAACTCTGAATTGATTTTAAATTTTTTCTGATAATTTCATATCTAAATTTCACCATTTTAGAGCGAGTTTACATGGTTTGTACGACTTTGTAATCTACAATCACGAAATGCTACTAACTCTTAAACAAGGTGGTCCATATATTTGAATTGATTTGGTGCTTCTTAAGATCCTACAAATTTGTTCGCTTATACTTAGCAAATAAAAGGAAAGTTAAAGGAGATTGATATAAAATTGACTCCGTTATGTCGCTGTAAATATAAATTTATTGAAGTCTTAAAGTGCTTACGTCGAACAAAAACATAGAGCAAACTGAACAATTTAAGTACACCTATATCTTGTCAATAAATTCGCCGTATAAATATTATTTTACATCTATGTGAATTGCAATGAATTTATTTATGATGTATTAATGTACGTTTATGTATAATCTATATACAAATTGATTTAACGCAGTATACACATGTAAATATACATACACAATTGGTTGTAGAAAATATGATGTTTCTTAATGAATGTTTTTATTCGAAGACAATTTTTATATCTATTTTTACGCAAGCCCTCTTGATACTCGAATTTTGTACTTTTTTTTGTATTTTTATGTAATGCGCTTATTTTAATATCATCGAGAAGTTCGTGATAACGATGAAAATTCTGTTTACTCTATACATGCATGAATGTCTTTTATTGTACTCTTTATTGCGCTTTGTTTAGGGAAACCTATAATAATCGGATAAACGAAAACATGTATACTGGGCGATAACATTACGTGCTAAGAAAAATGTTAGGGCATAATCTGATAATTTTAAAATCAATGATAGCTTACATTATATTTACATTCCTTAAGTCTTAATGGATATGGGAATACAACGTCTGTCTCTTCGAAATGTTACGAGATGATCTTATTCCGACTTTCATATAAGAAAGAAACTAAACAGTCAATAAGTTACAAATTAACTTAAATTGTAATAACAAAAAGGAAAGAATATCTTCTCGTAAAACAATCGAGAATGAAAATTGCCTATGCTATTGCTAATTGCTGAGGTTTTGTAGATTACAAATCTTCGCATCATTCTGTTCGATCAGAATTAAACTATATTTTCGCTAAAGATTAATATTCTTTAAAATCATGTCAATGACATAAAGAACGACCACTGAGGTGAGATAAGAAATAAGAATGATTCAAATTTATGTTCTTAAAATGCAGTCTTTCATACATAAAAATTTCAGAACGAATGAAAAAAGGTCGCAGGTGACTGAAAAATATCTTCAACTCTTTCTAAATGAATATCATACACCATCCACGAAGAACTGTCGTCTTTTCGAAGCATGTTCTCCCCTCTGATCGTTTTTGACGTATCTTTATTGTTCCCATAAAAATCTAATAACTGACAAATATAATCAGTTCATCTATCGCTCATCTTTTATACTGTTTATCTTTTCATTTCTTCAAGCTCAATTTATGATCAATCTCTCCTGGATTCCTTTTGATTTTTCCGGAGACTCTGGACATAACCCAGATTCGATAATATTCGATAAGACCTGTTCACGCTAGCTTCATGTATATCGTACGATCTCTCATCTTGCAATGTTTCAACTCTCTTAGAGCTCTTTGTGCTTCACTAGGTGACGCGAATGCTACCCTAGCATCGCCTGTAGGCATACCTCTCTCATTATACCGACGTATGACATTCTCCCTTTTTACATCAAAGTCACCAAAGAACTCAATAATCTCGTTAATATCAGCTTTAAAAGGAACATTCTCTAAGGATAATACACAGCCAGGTTTGCCAAAGCCCTCAACATAATCCATGGAGCCTAGATGTCGGCCTAACATGTGTCTAGGTATACCCATTAAGCCAGGGGGGCATCTAGGTCCAAATCCAGAGTTACCAAAACGGGGTAGATGATTCATAGGTCCAGAGAACCGTGGTCGTTGCTCTTGTAACGGTGGAAAGTGTTGCTGTTGCGTCTCCATGATCTGTGGATCCACCATTCCTAAGGTTTCTAACATCTTAGCTCGCGGAACCAGCTCTATGGTTGGTACGTTTTTCCCGAAAGGCAAACCATTCTTTGCAGTGGCTCTGAGAGCTTCGTCTGCTGTATCGAATTCACAGAAACATTCACCGGCAGGTTTCCCATTTTGATTGAGTAACATGTGTATTCTATGGGGTACGATACCGATGTCAGAGAAGAAGTCTAGAATGTCACGATCGATTGTCTGGAATGGGAGACCTCGCATGATAATACAATCCGAGCTGGCGGTTTGGTTCATACTGTTCTGCTCGTGGTCGCGCTTCGCTTGAGCAAACTTATCCTCGGTGATCGCGGTCGCGGTCACGGGTTTATTGCCAATTTTCAAGGACGTATTCACTGACGCCTTCGCGTCCTCTATTCTGGCGAATTGCACGTAAGCCATACATTGAACACTTCCGGACTCCTTGGTACTAGTGATGAATAGGTCATTGATTTTCCAGTCGTGGAACAATTTGGCTATATCCATCTCCTTAGTGAAGGACGGTAGGTCGGTTAATAAAATACAAGTAGAGGATCTAACATCTTCTATTCCATCTTCTCCACGGTCTCTTTCTTTTTCAGGGGAGTAAGAGTCCACCGCTTTGTCGAAGATGCTTTCATCAAGATGTAATACCTCCACTTCTGATCCTCTGACGAATCTAGTCGTGCCTAGAGCAAGCTCCTTACCCTCAGCCTTGCTGAACTTAACATAAGCGATGCCAACGCGGTTCCCGTGGTTATCGTTAATCAACTTCAATCCGTCTTTCCTAATATAAATACCCTGAAAGGCATGACGAACATCATTGTACGTGGCACTTAATGGCATGTTACGAACCTCCACACAGTGTCCACCTCCACTGCTCTTATTTTCATTGGAGAACCTGGAGCTGTTCGTCGAGCTACGGTTTCCTTGTCTGTCATTGTCAAAATTAAATTGAGAATTGTTTGACTGAAAAGCATGTGGATTTCGGCGTCCTTCCAATTCTTGTACCTTGCTGAGGAAAGGATTGTTTGGTCTAATTCCTGGCCTGTAGTTCAGAGAACCATTCGAACCATACATATCAGTTCCAAACTGACCTGATCTGCCAGGGAACCTAATTGAATCCATTCGGCCTTGATCATTTTGGTTCCAAGGCTCTTTAGATCTACTCAATGCACTCACTCCTGTACTTAAGCTAGGTAGGCTTGATCCACCTACATTCTGAGACAATGGACCCATACCTACAGTGTGACTAAGACTTTGCATATGTGACTGCATCAAACTTCCAACACCGTTTATTCCATTTATAGGAAATTGGCCTTGCTGAAGCATCGATGGTTGTCCGATTACAGAATTACCAAATGTCATAGAGCGTTGTTCTCCATCTTGTGATAGTGCTGCCACTCCTGCACCCAAGATTCCAGGCGCCAACATGGCTGCCTGTATCTGTGTCTGCGGTGGAACCTCCCAAATACCATTTTCCAATGGTTTCTTCGCACCAGCCACGGGCTTATCTTTATGAAACTGTCCTACACAAACTACATCATTGTTATCATCATCATTGGCATCCTTCCGACGCTCTCCGGTGGAATTACGCTTAGTATCTCTGTCCCTAGATCGCGTACGATCTCTAGATCTGGATCTATCACGACGACGACGCCTATCTCTTCTGTCTCTTTCTCTATCTCGCGATCTGCTTCTGTCACGACGTCTACGATCCCGTCCTCTATCTCTGTCTCGTCTGTCTCTATCCCTATCACGATCACGGGATCGAGATCTGTCCCTAGATCGCGACCTGTCTCGCCTGTCCTTGCGATCCTTGCTGGATTCGCTATCATTGTCCTTTTCCTTTTCTCTTCGTTCGCCAGGAGACCCTGGCTTCTGAACAACCTGTGCGACAGCGACTGGTGCTGTTTGCATGAAAGACTGCAGACTCAGTGTCTGTTGTCGTGCTGCCTCGATCACTTTTTGCATCTCTGTCCGCGAGCTCAGCAGCAGCTTTATCTTCATCTCCTTGATCTTGCCGCCATCATGCATCATCGCCTGTCGAGCATCTTCGTCGGTGCTGCAAGTTACATCGCATTTAATTTGTATGAAGCGAATGTATTTTGAAGAAGATATTTTTGAATTTGTATAAACGAGAAATATCCTGTTATTATTTTTTAAAAATAATTTTAAATGGTAAATGGTTCTTTTTGTTATGTCTAGTTAATTTAACGCGCCTGTTATCTTTTTGTCCGAATAGATTAATATTAATAGACATTTGTTTCTTTACCTGAAAGCAATAAAAGCGTCTCCCAGCTCACCACCAACGATGTGCACCCCTCCTTCCGGTATGCTCAAGCCTCTGAAGAATTGGCGAATATCCAGAGCGTTTGCGGACCATGCCAAGTTTTGTAGTCTAATTATGACACTCATTTTCGAATACTTTTCGGGAATCTGTAACCAAATCGAAAAACCGAAATTAAAATTAAATGAAACTCATAGACAGGACATTGAAATTAGAAGGAATATTTTGTTCCTCATATTTTTTTATTGTCATTGCCTTTATGTACATGTAGAAATTTATATTCATTTGTTGGTACAATACTTGTGGTATTAGCTTCGAGGTATAATACTGTATTTCTACGTTTATAATAGTTCTTAATTATTCAATTTCATTGTATCGATGTTGACGATGATGAATTAAGAATTTATCGATACGAAAATTTGGAAATATTAATTCTTTAATTTTTAATTGTCCCTTCTCCTGCTTTTTATTAATATTTAGAAATGCCAAATTTATACCACAGTGAAAATACCATATGAAACGTAATATTAATAATTTAAGATCTAAAAATCTCCATTCCATTCAAATCTGAATTCCATTCAAATACGGGAAAATTAATTCTCCTTCACCGTTAATATTATTTTATTAATGTTTACATTGGGAATTAAAAATTTATCGATTTTAGAGAGACAGCGCAAGTAAAGTACGAAGCAATTCCAAATCTAGAAAATTTTGGTGATTCGATTTAGATACGGGACATTAATCACCAAACTCGAGAAACTAACAATGTCGGTTCCCCATTCGATTAAGGCGCGCGGAGATGGCCAATTTTATTTCCAAGAATTCCAGGAGACATAACAGGCATGGGAAACGCGATTTGCTCGAGGTATGAGGAGACAGCATCATCAATCTCGTAAGCTTTCAAGCAGCACACGAGCCTCGACGGTTACATCGATCGTATCTATTCCATCTTATTGTTCAACCACCAAAGAATCCTAAGTATTTACGTTTCAACCTTGTTCTCGATCATACCAATCTGGCGAAACAAATTCGATTCCTAACGAGTTTCAATTGTTCCTGGCGGAATTAGGGAAATAATTAGGAAACTTAATTAATCATCCACTCTTTAAGAACTCTTAAAGAACTCTTAGAACTCTTAGAACTCTTAGGTTTAAGAACTCTTCGTTCCTGTGATAGTAAGTTTTGCAACGAAAACCATTTTGGGATACGGATCAATTATAGACTGATAATGAATATTAATTTTAATTGTTATACTTTTTCATTTTTATCGTAGCTGCTTACCAATGTGTCTGAATTTTATGGCGCCAAATAACTGATTTATACTAAATGCCAATTTTGTTTCTTCAGGCATGTTAAATTCCGATCGACGATTATTTTTTCGCTCATAAGTAAACAAAATTTCAGTCACACAAGAATCATCATACATATGTATACTTGGTAGCATCGAAATGGCAATTGCCATTAACTTAAATGTACATTGAAGTTTACATATGTATTTGAAGAAGTCCTGAGCAATTCTTCTGGTGGCAATATGTTTAAAACGTGATATATGTGCAGTCTAACAAGCAGCTTCCAGAAACGTGTTTAATTGCAATCTGTTAATTAGCGAATTCGTGACATTTTAAGTACCAATTTGCAAATGGTCTTTGTGACTTTTACGACTATATGATACGTAAGGCTCTGTGTGCGACTACGTCAATGAGTATGTTTTAATTGCCTGATTTACGATTTCGGTATTCGAGTTCCATCAACTGCACACTCTCCACGTAGGTTTTATCGCACCTCTTATTTTTAGGGCTTACGTGTCTCGAAGTCGCGTGTTCGCCGTCCCAGTTTCAAGTAATTCATTCCGGAAACCGAGAGTCTTCTAACACCGACACGAAGTTGTAATTGCACACGACCTCGATCGTAGGATTATTCCAGGTACAGTAACCTCCACGATACGTTACGACCTTACGAAATCGTAAAATTGGCCAGGCATCGAAATTTACACATCCGAGGAGTCGAATAAGAGAACTGAAACCCAGTCAGAAAGCCGGAAAAAAATAAGAAACGAGAGCTTCTGTCAGCACGAATACACGCCCTGAATCGGTTCCTATTGAAGATGTAACTTTATATTGTATATGTATGAGTCTGTATGTTATTGGATATTAATCAGAGTGGTTACTCGGTGTTTGAACACTGCTGATCACTGCTGATTTCCATTATGCAGAGAAGAGACATACGCTGAAGTCATAGAACAGTTAGAAGGCAAAGCAATTATGTCAGAACAAAGAAATTGATTCTGGTCCTGAATCCTCGACCACAGCTGCATGAAGAAATGTTTAACTTTCTATAAAGAATAAAATAAAATCCATATGAAAATTATAAATCTTGTTTTCTAATTTGTTAAAGTAACAATGAATGTCTTTAGGTCTTCTATTGGTAAATGAAATAGCTGAATACCAGTGGTTTACACTGACAAACGTACTCTTTCGCTATATCATGAAAGCTACTGTATGTATCGCGTATGGGTTTTAAAAGGTTTCGTAAATCTGGCAGGCTTTCGAATATTTCAGATTTAATGATTGTTGAATTGTATTATCGTAGCGTGGTGTAATAGCTTCCACGATATAACCAAGTTGCAAAATTGATTAAACACCGGAGTTTACATGTACCACTGTCAAAATAAGTAGATTGATAAGAACCTGAGAAGACAGACAGAATGCTGACAGACAGAACGAGACAGAATGCTATTACGTATAGGTATAACATAAGGTACTTCATGTATATTAAATGTATTTTAAAAAGCAAAGAATTAAGATAGATATAAGATTTAGAAGTTATATGATAAAGAAGAGATTATAGAGTTTAAGATAAAATCTGTACAAAGTGTGTACCATCTTCAAAATATCTTTTCCTTTTCAGTTAACAGATTAAGAAATATATGAGTACTATTGTAATGCATTGTTATCGAGCTATCACGACTAATGCAGTACAAGTCCTGAGGGTCTTTCTCCACGAATCGATTAAAAGCATGAATAATAACCGGCCAACGAGTCTGTGTCGAATGAATAAAACATTCTGAAATATCAATTCTGACCTTTCTAGATTCTCGCTGCCCTACAACGTGTAAGGGACAGTTTTATAACGTCGTTGCCGTTCGAAGACGATCAGGCCTGCTTAAAACCTGTCATTTTCCATAAAAAATAATCGGAAAATTGTTCTCAGTATCTTATCAATTTCATATCATCGTTTTGAGAGATTTTCTTCTATACTTCAGCTAGCAAAGATATCGATAGTGTGATGTTTTCACTTTTTATGTAACTGGATTAAAAAGAATATTCATTATTTTATCTAACCTGTTTTCTCTCTCTTTTAATGAATTTAAAAAAAGATGGTTATTCTTCGATTTCCAGCGTTGCAAAGCAGCGATAATTATTTAGTGAAATAAGAAAGAATAAATAGCATGGAATAAGTGTATACATATAGAGAATAAATTACATGTTCATTATTTTTATAAAAGATAATGATGTAATGGAAAATAATTCATGATATCCTAATTGTTAGATTTCCAAAGTCTTCCTGCTTTCCCTACTCTCCAATTGAATTACAGTCTAAACTAATTCCATGGCTCGATATAAGTACAAACTACTTTGCGAAATTACGATTAGTAAAATAATTAAATTATTTTTCAGTTAATAATCCAACGAAAAAAGAAAAGAGATGAATATTAGTCTATTTTTCGAAGATTATACAAAAAGACGGAACTGCCAAAGACAGAGAATAAATTCAAACAGCGTCTTTTTTCGCGCAATGATTACGTCGATCACCGATGAAGTAACAGAATTATTTCTATTTTCTACCGTGCGCTTTTTTCACCAGCCGGTCGTTGTTTATGAAGCAATATAACCCCGGACGTTCCGTAGGAGAATAGAGCAAATTCCACACACGTGTACCACAAGCATTTGTTGTTTTAACAGACTCCACGTCCACTGACTTTCCCATGATTCATGTAACGATCATAAATCCGTAAACATTGACCGATAAATAAACGATCGTCGATTCGTATACTATTGCAAATATTACGTAGTCATTGAAAAAGATCCAATTATTTTAGTATTACTGCTATTACAGCAAGCGTGGAAATAGTTAATCAGCTTGAATGTGAATAAGTTAATTAAAATAGAGATAATGGAATATCAGATATGCATAGAAATATTTACAAAGAAATATTAATTAGTGATCTTATTTGCAAGCATAAATGAAATGAAATAGAATTTGTAGAATAATATATAAGAATCCATTAAGAAATCAAGAGTAGGCTCGTTCATCTGTAATAAAGCTCACATGAGAAATGACGTTTCTTATTATTCGCCTCTTCTTAAGTGATTATAGTCTGCACGACCTGAAAGTAGCAATCCTGAAGTTTCGCCTCTCATATTTACCAAACGTAAATCACCCTTCTCCCACGATGAAATAATTATTATCGTTATTAGGTGACCACTATTTACCATGTGTTTAAATATAAATCGAGACTTGTAAACAACCGTTTAACATTTCCGCTATTATTGAAATGTTATTTCCCTTTTTAACAAGCAGTGCTCTTTTTTATCGAGAAGCTTTGCTATCACGAATTATTTAGGTAAATCAGTAGTCAAGTAGCGAGGAGTAACAACATATCTGCGATAAAATGTTCTTCTTTTAAGCATGAAGACACAACAGTAACGAAACAAAAACTCAACGATTGCCATCAGCAATATTATTAAAACAATTGAAAGGACGTAAGGCGTGTGTCAGTGGGAGTGAAAAATGTTAAAAAACGAATTGGCAGATAATAAGTAACTACGAGACCATGATTTTTCTGTTAGGGAAGAAAAAAGAAAAGAAAAGAAAAAAGAAGAGGGGAATACTTAATTATGAATATTTAACATAAATTTATAGTCGAACTATAAACAAAGATTATCGATTTTATTACTTATAATGTCGAAGTCACCTCAAATTCAACGCAGCCTTCCGTTTCAGAAATCCACCAGACAGCGTTCTAAAAATAGAGAACAAGAATCCTCGGTAGATTCAAACTTTGATAATGCAGCGTGAATACCTTCTAAACGCAATCCTTAAGACTACATCGGTATCGCATTTCACGTTTATACTCACGATTAGTTTAAAATATAAGTTTTAAAAAGGTATGTTGTAAAATTCAGTAAGTTTATGATATTATAAAATAACGTTCTAATGATGGGATACAAGGTTCCTAGGAGAGTGGAATTATCTATGGAGACCTATACACTGCGTCGACTTCATTTTTAAGATATTTCACTTGCATAAGGACAAAGATACCTAGAATTCCAGAGCGCCAGTTGCGAGTAGGAAAGTCTAGCGAATCCTTGAAACTGCGTTATCAAGTCAGCAGTCTGCAGATGAAATTCCACGTAAATCGGGTTCTTAACTCCGCAGCAGATTTTGTCACAATTAACTCGTTCTCTCAAACCATCTACCTCGAGTGCCTTAAATTCAATCACGTTTTCAGTTACATTAGATTTAATGGAACTTAATTGTACTTGCTTATTATAAGGTAATTTTGAATTCATACCAATACAAGCAATGCAATTTTCTATGACAATTCTTGATCCCAGAGATAAAGAATTCCGATTTTGTCATAATACGATTTCGTCATATTAGAAAGTTAATATTCTGACACTCGAGCATCCATCAGGATCAAACCTAAACAACAATCGATATATCGTAGTCGAGTAAGATCGTTGCCTGTCGTGAAACTTCGTCGTCGACATAGATCAATGGAAAAATTAATACACAACGATGAGGGTAAGTCGGCAAGTATCCACCTCAGGTTCCATCCAAACAGCGGTGACGCGTCCATGATGTCGTGAGAGAAAGGAAATCCATAAGGAATCACAAACGCGCATTTCAAACGTTTCTTTCTCCGTTTTTAGTTTCTTTTTGTCTTTTTCGTGAAACTGCGATACGTCGAGCTTCCGTCATGACCAGGGACCAGATCCTTCGAGCACATATTGGAGATTCGATAACCGTTCAGAAAACTTTTTAACACCTTAAGCTTTTCAAATTTTAAACACAATTTCAGATAAAATGTTCAAGCATTCGCTGAAAAATGTACGATGAGTTTGTTGCGTTTGATGTATGTACTTCACTTCTGGTGAATCATCGCGTGGCAAATTTAAACGCAGACACATATTGTTAATATTAACGAAAAAATGAATAACGCAATAGTGGTCTACTCAAAGTTAAATTGAATGAAATGAGTCGTTAAACAAGTACATGTGAATTTTGTACTCTGTTAAGGGTAGCTCCCTTGAAGGGGCCATTATCATTTAAAAGCCTGTTTCTAGATACGTCCCTGAACGTAAATCTATGTACAAGATGTAAGTACTTCGACCATATCAGATTTAATATTATAAAAAGTAAAGTTTAAAATTTGATATTTTTCTTGTCCAAGTTACACTTCCGTGTTAAACCGCAAGTTCATCTTCGCTTTTAAACTATAAATATAAATTGTAATAAATTCGCTTTCTTATCTAAATTTTCATCTTTTTTTTCATAGTAAGATTTACGGAAACAGTAGAAGGGAATAGGAGAGGTCGATGTATCGGTACAAAATCGCCGTAATTCAAGACTGGCTGCATGTTCAAGGACGAGGTCGTAAAGATACGGTATAAATAAGAAAAAGGGATCCAACGAAACAAACGGGACTCGATTCCATTCGTCAGGCTTTTATGCGATCAACCTGAACTGTAGCTGTATCAACTTACAAGCATTCACAGCGACCAAAACGTCGCACACACGTGTTTCTCTCTCTTTGTCGCCATCACTATAACGATTACTCTCTCTCTCTCTCTCTCGGTCGTTTACCTCTCTGCATTTTCTGTATTATAAGAAAAATCTTATAAAATCGAAATATAGAAATCGATTTTTATATGAAAGATTCGAAACTTCTCTTATACTTATCTTTTTTAACTTAAAAATATGTTCATTGAAAATTTAAGTACTCATCTAAATTTTAAGTTTATTATATTCTAGATCAATTACACTTATGTATTTGTGAAACAAAAGAAGTTTCGAATCCTATGAAAAATTCCAAAGTTTCGATCCGCTCAATAAACGAGGTTAAGAAAGCATTAGCATGACTATTATAAGTATATATCGACAAGTATAAAAGACCCAGCGATGCAATCAGTAGCGAAACACTCTCGTGTTGTATACACGATCTGATTATACGTCGTCAGTAATACGGTGTACTGTAGTGTAGACAGAATAAATAATTGATTGCCATCGTCCATGTTTATATTCGATCCGTGCGTTTCTTCTCGTCGCTCAGCACCAGAATTAACACTTCTTGCGACGTAGTGAAACGATCATGATAGTGATAGTTAATTAATACAATTACTTCTTGATTTGTTATATAAAGAACTCTCACCATAAATAATAAGTTTGGCGAGTACCAGAACGTTGTTTTGAGTTCTCAAGTAGTTATGTAGGTATGTTTTACGCGTTTGACGTTTAGAAATGAGTAATCAGATTGGTTCTTTTTTTATAAAAGACTGTTTTATAATTGTTTTACGATTAACGTAATGTTTAATTTATTACAAATTCGTAGAGACTAATATCGTAATTATGCTTCTAGAACTTAGCGACGCCACGGTGCCGAGTAGAAATTTACGTTATTATTGATGCGCTTCTCGTTCAATGGATACGTGCCTTAAACCAACGGAAACAAACTGCACTTCGTAAACCGGTGCAATGCGTAAAGTATGCGACAGGAAGGACAGAGTGTTAGGAAAATTCTTTTTTGTAGAGTAATTCGATGACCACCGTGTCCACGTAGAACATGCAACGGAAATGCACTTCAATGAGAAGGCGATGACTCCCAGCTTTCAAAGACCTTGCAAGAGATATGCACTTCACAGCAAAGAATCAGGGGAAGAGGCGGATGCAGCAGATATCCCACTCCGGCTTTTTTTGCGCTCCGCTTAGCTTATTGTATTCAGTGGAATATACTATGTAAAAATCACGATCTATATCTAAATGCCCTTTTCACGCGATTTCCATTTTGTCTTAACTGGATTTGAACGTTTCCTGCTACTCATTTTGCAGCAATAATAAATAACAAAACTTAGCTTATATGGTAAAAATAAATAACTATTAAATCTCTTAATTATTTCCTACATTTTCAGAATTTTTGTTGTAAGTAATAATAGTTGTGTGAATATAAAATATGCACTTTAATTTGAACTTTGCAAAATATAGATATTTTATTTATGCATAAATTTGTACGAATAAACTTACCTACCTTTCATGTATAATAAATTAATCAAATAATCATACTTGCTACATTTTTAAGTTTTTCAAGGTATTTAAGTGCATATAATGAAACAAAGATTTATCAAAAAAAAATGTATATGTTTTAGATGGCAAATATAAACTTTGAGTTCAATTTTATGCAACACGAGCAGAATCCACGATTATAATTATCTATATTAATTTTTAACACAAAGATATACATTTATATAAGAAACAGTATTTATAAAAGATAATCATCTTTTTAAATCTCTTTACTGAATTTATTCATGTACTTAATTCGGTATCATTCAAATTCATGATATGTATATCTCGAGAAAAATTATCAGTTTTTAAATTTTATTAAGGTAAGTTTATAATATCAGGGTGCATGTGGTGATCAATACTTTTAAAAAAATGAAGAACATATAAAAAAGGCAGTCATGCAAATATGTAAAATGTTCTCCATTTCTATGTAATAGTTTGCTTTTGGTCACTTTATTGTTCCCAATGTTACTATTTTATTAATTACTTACCATTTCTCATTAGATAGCATGAACGTATAATGAAAAGAAAATATATTTTCTTTGTGAATTATAAATGCAAAATGGTGCTTAACTCTCAACAACCATCTTGGAATGTTCCAAGATAACGAAGAACTAAATGAGCCTGTAGTAAAATCACAACACTTCCCTCCACAATTATGAGCTAGATTTTATTACATTACTGTATGAAGCATTACCTTCTCTTTAGATACTTGAGAAATCTCTTCCTTCTTCACCCTCAGTTAAAATGTACGATGAAAGATAAGAAGTCGATGAAAACAAAGATGACCGTGCAGCAAACAGTCCATCAGCGAAGGATAATAAAATGGAGAAGCGGGAAAGGAGTCAATTGCACCATGTCATTGTACTAAAGTCCATGATGATGTTGATACCTGATCCTGTCACCTAACACACACTCAGTTGCCTAAGATCCTGCAACATACATCATTTTTTCCATACTGTACCTATAAACCTCTTATAACAAACAGTAACTGTAACTATAAAATAAATATTAAATTTTAATTTTATTTAATCTTCAACAATATTATTTTAACCATTACATCTAATGTGTTGTTTCTTAACTTTGAAGTTCCTAATTGTTCTCTTATATTTATTTATTAATTTTTGCAGGAAATCATATCATGTTTGTCTTACTAGAGTTCAATATTACATAATTTTTAATATAATAATATAATACAATATCTACATATAGGTATAAAGGGAGAAAAATAAATGTTTAAATTTATTTTCCTTTATCGTAAGTTAAAAATACTAACCTTAGCGAATCAAACTGTACAAAATTAATACGGTAGTAATACTAGAAGATATTTTATCTCATATATTTTAAACGTATTTACTATATTTATTATATGTTTGATTTTATTAAATAAATAATATTTAATGAAATTTTTGAACGTATCTAAATCGTATGAACAATTTCACAAGTTAATTTAGCGTTGCTTGTTGCACTCGATATAACAAAGCGATAATAAGCTTCCGTTTCTTGTACTTTCCGAAACACGATAAAAACAATCTAAAGCAAAAAAAAGTTCTTAACGATAATATAATAGGTAAAAATTACAAAAAAGTGCATAAAATTAAATAAATACATGCACGATGAGCTTTGAAAGCAACGCAGAACTTCAAAGATAAGAAGGAGAATTTTTTCACATTGTTAGTTACCCATCCGCCATTTTCACAACTTGGAAATGTTGATCGAAATATTTTGAGAAGCACACCAGGATATTTGACTCACCGAACTTACTGTATAGAAACGGCAAATTTCATAAGGAGAATGCTGATTATAGACGCCGTAAACAAATTCAAACACAACAAAGGAATTTTCTTCTCCATTCGACGCCGAACTTTCCTATCTACAGCCAATTCTGTAATGACCGTCCTTCTCCGTGCGATCGCTCGTGAAAGCCCCGTAGATATGTTGTACTCAGTAGTACTAACATTTCAAAACTAAATTTGAACTTCGGTATATTTCAATGTCATACCTTTTCTTTTTATATTTTCACAGTAGAAAAAATTCCACAGTTATAAATAAATTATCTAGTTTAGATAAATTAAAAAGTTTAATAATTATAGTCTTATTTTGATATTCACTTAATGAAAATATACTTTGTTCAACGAATTAAGTCAGCAAAGGTAAACATTACTGGTCACGTGACTTTCAAACTACTGGCTGACAGTTTCTGGTCTAGCAATAAATATACAGTAGTTCTAAAAAGAATTTCCATGTTATTATATTTATTACGTTTATATATTAAATAATTAGGTTCAATTATATTATATTTCGTGTCAGTTGATAGTACCAGATTAGAAATTTCCTTTCTGGTAGTATGTAAAAACTACGAAAAAACATTTAATTGAATAATAAGGGTGTTTATAAATACTTTTTGTGACCATTGTATTTGTGGTTTCACAATCTTCCGTAAATCTAATTCTATTTCCTCTAAACTTTGGTCACATGGTGTTATTTATCTCTCTTGATCCGACTCGTCAGTGAAATTATAAATTTATAATGGTTAGCATATAATTATTAAATTATTATCGTATTAACGTAATAAATTACTAAAAATATTTATATAATATCTGTCTAATATTACTACATAATTATGATTAGTATAAATATTTTTATTATAAACATATCTTTGATATATCGAGTATAAAGGAGGATTAGGGTAATCTATACATTTGGCAACACTGGTTGGCCCGCGAAACAGCTTTGAGATTCGGGATATTCGAGAAGGCACGACACGAAGCACCGAAGTAGTCGATTCCGTTGCTAGATGTTGGTGTGTTAGGATTGTGGAGCGCGGTACGAGGAAAAATGGCGATGGCAACAACTCAAGTTAAAGGAAGTGGTTGGCCAAGAAGAGCTAGTAACAGTTCCTTTGAAGGGAAAGTGGTACAGAATCAGTCTGTAACTATCAACAGGACAGTTAATTTGTAAGTGATAATCAGTATGTGACTCAATTACATTATTTTTTAGAGTTAATGTTTTGACTGCCTCTCCTGTAGAGCAACTATGGCCGGTTAAGAGACGCTAGCAATTAAAATTATGTTCCTAACACCTTTCAATGCATCTTACATGGTACAACCATGAGACGGCTGTTCATCTTTCCGTTAAGTACTCACGGAAATTTTAAGCAATAACCTTATCCACGTCATTGTATCGATTTATTGACTATTCAATAATTCATTATTATTCGCTATCGTAAAACATAACCAACTATTTTAATGTAGTGTGAAATTGTCGATATGATAAAGCATTTTTTTTTTGCACCATGAATAAGATATATATCCTTGTAATTATGAATTAAATCAGTAATTATTTGCTTAAAATTTCTAAATATGACATAAAGTTATACCTTTTGTGCTTTATTTGCACAAGGTATAAGCTTCTAATTATGATGAAGCTAAAGACAAATTTAATTTCTTTTATATTTATGAATTTATAAAAGTTGTAGCCACCGTATGCAATGTACGCTGGTATCCTTTATACATTGAATGTATGTTTGCGTACGGAAACATGTTCTGTTATTTTTACAGTCACCGTAATAATGTGACTGTTTATTTGTAATGCGTATATACTTGAAAACAGTTGTATTGTCACTGTTCATTGTTTCTACTTGTATACTACAAATTATTTCGTTGTGTATAAAAAGGAAAAATGTATAAAATAATTTCGCAAATCAAACTACTATTATCTTAGATTTATATAAGCTGTGATAGCTAAAACTACAGATATTTGTATTTTTTTATTAGTAAATTGGCCTTTCATATTTTATGTAAGATAAATTTTGCAGTATAACACGTTTTTGTATATCTATATTATTATGAATGTATTTGTCTCAGATAGTTCATAATTATACTTAGTGTTTAATTTAAGAAATAGCATAATATGCATAGATATTATGAATGTTTCAAATAATTTTTTCTAAAATGAATAAGTTTTAGTAGAATATTGCACAATGGATCTGAGATTTATATCCTTCATTCATGCGTTATATTGATAATGTTTCAAAAATGAAATAATATATTAGAAAATGTAACACATTTATTATAAATTTTCAAACATATCACCAAATATCAATTGATATTTATAAGTGAGTAATAAACTCAGTTCATATAATGTAATGAATTAATTATATATGTATAAGTACTTTAATTACTTATTCACATTTTGATATTTTGGCAAATTTATGATTATATAGTATTTAATAATATCACAAAGTATTACAAGATATTTCTTTTAAAAAAAAAGAAGCTGTTGAAGTCTATTAGCATACAATTTACAAATCACAACATATACATATGTGATAGGAAAAAATTGGAGAAATATAAGAGTAGCATAAATATATGTATTATGTATTTCTAAACATACGATATGACTACATTTGATATAACTTACTTATAACTAATGTAAAATGTAATGTTATAAGTAATATAGTGTTTTATATGCATCAATTATAGTTGATACTTTGTATTTCATAATTAACAGTAAGTAATCACAACATATGTGGTTTTCATATAAAAATTTAGTATGCAAACAGAAATACCTTGATAATCTGTTGAATAATGCTGTATTTGTATACATGCTTTGTAAATCATACGGGTGTAAATTTGATCAATTGCTACATATACTTGTGCATAATTTTATTATATATATTTTTTTGTTCATTGTATATATACATTCTTAAATATGAAATTTGTTTTTTTTTAAATATAAAAAATGTTACATATAAAGTAATTATTTTTATATTATAAATCTGTATGTTATTCCTCTTGCTTGCATGAAAAAAATGATATTTTTTGTCTTGTATAAAAATGTGGAACTTAATATAAAGTTTGGGGACAAAATTATATGCTCAAAACTATCTAATGCATTGTGAGTACCTGTATAATCTTTATGGTTATATATTGTAATATTATTATTTGTGAAAGTGATGTTGAAGAGACTGGATTTAGTTACTGAAGGATTACATAAGAAGTAAGAACCTAACACAAAAATAAAACTCATTTATCATAGATATCCTTTGACAAACTATACGTTTGGAACAAAAGAGCCACTCTTCGAGAAAGATCCGTCTGTACCAGCAAGGTTTCAGCGTATGCGAGATGAATTTGATAAAATTGGAATGCGTCGCAGTGTTGAAGGGGTTTTGTTGGTGCATGAACATGGATTGCCACATGTCCTGCTACTTCAGTTGGGTACAACATTCTTCAAATTGTAAGTATATGTATTATCTTCATTAGGTATAGAGGAAAATTCATTTGGATATCAGGATATCTAATTGCATCACGTTTATTAAAGTATATACAAATATTTGTTAACTTTTGTACTTTTGTTTTGTAGACCCGGAGGAGAGCTAAATGCAGGAGAAGACGAGGTAGAGGGCCTAAAACGGCTCCTTACAGAGGTAACAGTTAGCACGACGCCTTATGCTACCTTACGAGGTAGCTAGGAGTGGCACTTTGATATATTAGATTGTAACACTGTTCAAAAATCGATTGTATTAATCTTCCAAACATTTGTAGAACTTATGTAACCGGGCCTGTAGCTCAGAATAGGGAATTTTTACTTATATTAGCATTTACATTTTTAGTGCGCTGCATGCCCGGACATTTCAATGTTTATAGTAATGAAATTATATCTTGTTACATTATACATATCATGGTTAGCTAAGAACATTGTTCTTGTGTCACTCGTCATACATGTTAACTCAGACATAAAAGAAGCAAGATGTGAAGATTGTAATATTATGACAAGAAGATTGTATTGTATATACCATTAATGGATTTTTTGTTGTACTTCATTGAAAAGACAAACGGAGAAAATTGTATCAAATAACGTTTAGTCCTAAAACTTCTTGCTAGAAAATAATTGAAGTACGTAGGACCGTGATTCTTCGTCACATAACAAATAGGCGGTTCGCTGAGCTTATATTTATGCATTTGTCAATTTTTTAATTAAAATGATAAATGTATGTACAACAGCTGTTTCATTTAGTTAGGTATCTGTAAGTAAAAGGAACTGAAAGTATTTGAATAAATACTTTTGGCCTGTATTACTGATTATATAGAAGCTAACAGGAACATATTAAGGCATCTCTGTGATCAAGTTAATTGTTAGCCGAACTAACAAGACTATACAGCCGTTTTAAGTATGTAAACAAATTTGTGTAACCATGTTCTTAGTGGACTGAACGAAGAAGATTGTATTTTAATGTCTATGAAGTGTAGCAAAGTTGACATGATTGATGTTATAATATCGAAATAACTTTTAGACCTTTGGACGTCAAGATGGAGTTAAACAAGAATGGGTGATAGAAGATACCATAGGAAATTGGTGGAGACCAAATTTTGAACCACCTCAGTATCCTTATGTACCACCACATATTACCAAACCAAAGGAACACAAGAGGTTGTTTCTTGTTCAGCTGCAAGAAAAAGGTAGCATATAAAGGACAGAAATATATTGTTACATTGAGAAGTAAATTAAGACTCAATAATTGGCATAATTATTTTTGAACTTTTTAGCTCTATTTGCAGTACCTAAAAACTATAAATTAGTAGCTGCTCCATTGTTTGAATTGTATGATAACTCCCAAGGATATGGACCTATTATTTCCTCCCTACCACAATCACTTTGCAGGTAATTATCATATAATACCTTTTTGAGTAAATTGAATATATCCGGTCACTCTACTATATTATTTTATTTTATGTTACAGATTTAATTTCATCTATATGTGAAAAAAGAAATAACCGAGAAAGTGGAGTAATTTTATTTAAGTTATGAGAAAGTACTATAAATACAATGTACGTATGAGATGATGAGTGGAAATGCAAAAAAAACTGTTATGTGTGTAATATGATGTGCACTAAAAATTAAATCATTTTTTAAGTAGTACTTATATAATTCATTAGCACTTTAAATTTCTAATCCTTATATTTATGTTACTTTCACTTCATACATAATAATAGTACTCATTATATCTACATTTACCTATTAGGTGTAAATATATTATTAAATTTCATGATTTATATATGATTGTGGAATGTTTTAGTTTTGTTATAAATTCTCTCATGAAAAGTAGATTTAATATATACATATATATACATATTTACATGCATAATTTTATGATAAATATAATTTTGTAAAATTACAATAAAATTCATGAATTTATAATCTGATGAAGATTAAATTTATACTTCATATCAGAAAGTGTTAATATTAATTATGACTTTCCTTGCTTTTATACTATAAATATTTAGATAAGAGAGTGTGTATGCATTTTTTAAAAATCGCAACAATATAAGACGTAATTATACTTTTATAAAACGTAAAAAAGGTGCATGTAACTTTACTGCTCTTTAGTTTCTTATTGAAATTCTTTGAAAATTAAATACTTGTAAGTAGAAAACCATAAAAATTATCTTTGTAATTTATCTTATTGATATCTGTAAGCTTGGTTTGTACCGCCATTTTGTATTCAGCAAGTTAGTGAGAATACATGCATCTAACACATGGTAACATTAAAATTCAGAATACGAATTTGAGATGTTGATAATTTGTGTTTTATATAACAGAAAAGGACATACATACATTTAAAGTCAAAATGACGCAGGATGAAACGATTATGACAAAGGTATATGTAAAAATAAGATAATAGATTTTATATATTTTATACTTTAGTTTCTGAAATTATTCTATCTTAACCTATGCTTCTGGTTTTTAAACATATTTGTATACATGTTAGATACAGAAGGTAGAAGATACATTAAATGAATCCATGTACAAAGTGGATGTGTTGAAAAAAAGACTCAAGACGAAATTGCTCACAATGGAAACTCGTGAGGAATTAGAGTCGAAACTGGAAGAAATTCAAGAGGTACTTGTAAAAAATGAAGAGAAATTAAAAAGCTTAAGGAGACAAAATACAAAGTCATTCATGGTAGCAGCAAGCATGATTTTTGCATGTTTTCTGCTCTATGGTTTATATGTATTATTTTATGGAACGATATAAATTAACATTCCTAAATCATGCATATTTTAAGAAATGTCATTAATGTAATATATTAGACATTTATTCAGTTTTTATATTATAATTATTTTTTTTGTAATTTTATACTTATTGGGTACTGTTAGAAAAAAATTTCTTAATGTTGCTCAAATTTTCTACTAATATAGCAGATTTCTCTATAAATATTGTATATTGTGTTACAATAGCAATATTACTAATGTAAAAAATGTCTCTTGACATAGAAACAGTTACTTTGGAAGATAGGTTTTAGCAATAATAACTTTCTTTTATAAATATATATTCAAAATTTAATTAGCATTTGTGATCAAATTATATGGTAATTTCCAGAAAGATTGATATGCCAATATATTTTATTTAAATCACGTAGATATATTTCATAATATAAAATAGATTTGTTATGATTATTACACAAATAGTTAACGAAATAGAAAGTTATGTTTATATTAGTTTTACAACAAATTCACAACATTTATAAACTGATAATCATTAAATTATTAGCAACATTCTGTGAGTAATGTTTCATTTCTAAATATATCATATTATTTATAAACATATATATTTGAAGATACAAATTAGAAGTTATTAACTTAAGCAGTAACTAAATCGTACTGTGGCGTTCCAGCACGACGACTTCGCATGTACTTAGCATGTACTTCGGTATCTAAGTAACTAGCTCGAACAACAGGATTCTCCTTCATGGCAGATTTCCATTCCAACTAGTATTGTATAGGTAACAAAAAAGAAAAATTTGTTGTTTATATATCCTAATTTGTATAGGATAATTTTATATTACATTTGACATAATATGTTTGTAACTTACCAATCTCTTGAACCTATCACGTGGTATAGTAAACTGATCTCCACGTAAAACTCTAACTACATCAGATCTCTCCCACCATGGCCATATCATAAAATCTAACATACCAGGAGAACTACCATGAAAGAATGGTGTTCCTTTTGATACAAGTTCTCTTTCAAAAAGACCCAATTCTGATAAGACTTCATCAAATATGTCTCTGTCTATAGATGTACTGACATATAACTAAAATAAAAATATTTGTATTCTAGTTGTACATAATATTTGTATTTTGCATAAGTACATTGTATATATGAGAAATAAATACCTTATACAAAGTATTTATAACAGAGTTAAATCTACCAATTAACAACTTATCCTTAGCTCTAGCAAGGGGATTACCAGGATAAAGTTTGTTTTGTGGATATGCATCATCCAAATATTCAGCAATCACAAGGCTTTCATATAATGTTTCTCCTCCTTCCAATTCTATACAAGGAACTTTGCCCAAAGGACTTTTTTCTAGTAACCATTCAGGTTTATTTGTCAAATTAATATAAACAACATCATGTCTGTAATTAGGGAATAATATTACAATAAAATAAACAATTTAGTGCATATCTATGTATATGTATTTGTATGAGAGGAAGAGAGGTTTTGAGATTATTACAAAAATAAATAAACAATAGTTACTGCATTTATAAACAAAAATAAAGCATTTAAAAATTATAATAAACAGAAAATATGAATTAAACATCTGTTTGCAATGTGTGAAAAATATAAACAAAATTTTCAAAGTTAAATTATAATTTGAAAAATTAGTTTACTTACGGTATATGTTTCGCGTCAAGTACTAAATGAATTCTTTGGGCATACGGACAAAATCGCATGCTATACAAACGTATTTTTCCAGATACAATGGGCGGGGCAACTGATCCTACAGAACGATAGTATAAAAGGAATTATTTTGCAATTATATTAATATCAAGTTTCACTAATATAATCTTACCGGTAGCCAAGTGTTTCAAACTCATTTTGATTATATCGTCGGTTAGAAAGTTTTAAGAATCTCTACGATTAATTATGTAATTTCTTTTTCGCTGTGAATAATGTTGCACATTTTCATACACCCAGGCGGTCTGATAAACATCGGTGATAGTTCAAGGTTCTCCAGGCGCAGGTTACCTGTCGTTAATCCGGAACGAGATCTCTCAACAATTTGATGTCTTTATATACCTTACATATAATAAAACACGTTCTCAAAGTCATTTTAATTATTATAATTAATGAGTCATCGATAATAATAATATTTTTCCATTTTTTTTTTCAAACAATAAAGAATTATTACTCGTGAGTTTTTCAAATAGAACCATATATTGGAGCGAAGTTCGACAACCTTTAAGATTTAAGGCTCTAGTTTTTGGGGAAAACAAATTTTAGAAGTTCGTGTTAGTAGGGATGTTTGATATTTCGATGTTGGTTCTGAGAAATTGGATTTCTGTGTTTCCTAGGTACATATTTTAAAAATGGAATGGCTTTTGAGGATCATGCTTTCTACATTTATATATCTGGAATTTTAAAAAGGATGTAAGTTAATTTTACATTGTATAAATAGTTATAAAGTTGAAATAAGTGTAATCGTTTTTGTATAAATGTAAGTTAAACGAGGAAATAATATTTTGCTCAAATATTATATATATTTATGCGAAAATGTTAACTTATTTGCATTGATTTCGTTCTACGGACGCCATTATATTGTTGATAATTTTAATATCCTCATTTGATTGTTAAGATAATGCAAGATATTTCATGTATTACCACTATTAATAATGTTCTTTAAATTTGAATTTGAATATTTACAACGACTTTCTAAATACCGGTCAACGGTTTTTCTTTCAAATTTAAATCTGTATTTGATAAAAGTTTTCCCTATCTCTAATAAAAAAATTAGGCAATCTAAACAACAATTTTCTACTAACTTAGTTCAACTCACTTAACCTCCTTTTAAATACACGTAAATTCTAAACCATTCTTTCCTTCTACAAATCAACCAACCATTTTTCAATCTCCCATAGTTTTCTATGTGCAACCTTACCAAGTGCATATGTATAAACACTTTGAGAAACGTTTCACCTTGGAGGAGAGAAGAGAAAGGCCAAGAAATGGAAAAGGTTAAAACGTCGATTGGCCAGCCTTCAGTCAGCCCTTCTATCCAAGACCCAGCTCCTCACTCACTATAATAACCGTACATAGGGATCAGACGGTTGGGCTGCTTAGGTAAAAGTGGTACCACGAGTATGGTGAAGGGTACACACGTAGGTGGAGCACACCGAAAGAGAGAGAGAGAGAGAGAGAGAGAGAGAGAAAGAAAGAGAGAGAATTATGATGGAATCTCGTGGTAGAGAAGGGAGGAGTTTCGCGGGTGTGTAGAGAGACCCCTACACAAAGGGTCGAGTGAGAAGTCGAGAGATGTTGTAGGTAGCGGCGCGAGGAGGATGAGGACGAGGACGAGGACGAGGAGGAACGGCGCGGGCGCTGATTGGTAGCAGAATCGATTAGCCGAGCCGAGCTAAACCTCCGGCACCGCGGCAGCTTCGGCGACGCCACGAATTTCCCGAATGGGGGTTTCCCGTTGGGGCGGGCCTGAATCCAGGGAATACCCAGCGTTCTCCATGGCAACCCGACCAATTCGCCAACCGCCGACAACCAAGACTGACCTACCGTGTGTTGCTAACGTTTCTTTTTCCCCCTTTTTCTTCCTCTTCTTTTTTTTTCTTTCCAATTTTTTTTTATTTTCTATCTAACCCTCCTCCTACGACTCTCAATCCGGTTCTCGTTTCACAGTGCTATCCTTTGTGTCTGCTTCTTTCCTTTATTGTCCTTTTTCTTTTTTTCCAGGTTTCGTTTACGCTTCAAGGAAGAAAGGGAGCAGCGATACGAACCTTTATGTCTCTCTTCCTCTCAACAACGTCGTAGTCAACCTAACTTACAAGCAACATACTCGTTACGCGAACATCTCCATGTTGCTATGTATATATGTGTGCACATGTATATGTGTGCATACACAGATACGAGAGAAAGTCACATTGATTTTGCCGACGACTGATACAACCCCGTCGGCACGTTTAATTAGAACATGGCGACTTTAATACAAGCGCACGACAACAAGAACAACAACAGCGCCCCTTCCCACCCCCCTGCTGCTCTTCTTCTGCTTACACTGCTTCGGCTCTTCTTTCATCTATGTCCCGTTCCACGATTCCATCTTTCTGCTACCACTGTTTCTCGCGACCTACGGGCCACGATATGGCGAGGTTGTAAATCAAGACCATCGAGTAGTTGCAATGATTGATATCTTATAAGGAGAAGATACGAGGTGCCACTTTCACTTTGTTTATGGACCTTTGCATAATTGCAGAGCTTGGAAAGCTGAAGCTATTTATTAGTAATATTCAATTTTGGGTGCAGATAGTTAATAATCTACGAGTTAATTGATATCGAGGTTACTGTTTACTTCCACTTTATCTTCCATAATGAGACTTCTTTTTACTAGGACTACGGACCCATTTAGGATTGTATAATTGCATATTTTAGATTTACGCAAAATAAAATGAAAATGACTCAAGATTAATAACCTCGTTCATATTAGTCAATCTATCTTAATTCGAGTGATTTGGATTCAGGTAATTTGAGTAATATGAACCAGGTTTAACGGTATTCCAGCTAATTATTATTTTACTATTTTGATAATCTAGAAAGAGAAATTATGGTGGAAGTATAAATTATTATTTTAATATACTTTAAACAGTTCTGTATTAACAAATTTTTCATGTAGCTTTGGGTTAAGATTTCAGGTCCACGTGTGATATATCTGTTAATTCTCTTCCCTCGAATTGACATTAAGAATTATTTGAATTCTTGACAAATTTTCACAACCTTGCTACATCGTGGTCCGTATTACACGATATTTTTTCGTCTTTCTCGACGAAACTCATTTTTTCTCCTCTCGAAGGGGTCGCTTATCTACCTAGCCTAACGCGGTCTATGCTAGTGTCAAACACCCTTCGCCCTCTCTCATCCATCATTGTCATCGTCGTCATCGTCATTGTTATTATTATCATCCCAGTGTTCCAGTTTGTGCGAATCACGCCTACTCCTCTTTCTACCACTTACTCCACTCATCCGTGGTATCGTACGCGATTTTCTTTTCCTTTTCCCAGTCTCACCCTCTCTCTCTCTCTCTCTCTTTCTCTCTCTCTTTCTCTCTCCCACGCATACATGCATGGTATGCACACACATACATATACGTACACGTACAATAGAGTCACACAGGAGGACACATTGCAATCGAAATACATTCTGATGTACATTCTCGCGCTAAGACTATGTTCTCTACACGCCTACGCTACACATGAAAACACCCTATCTACATTAGAGGCCCGTCGACGTCCCACGGAGTCACTTTCTTTTTAATTTTTTTCTTCTTTTTTCTCTTTCCCATTGTTTTATTTCACTTCGTTACTTTATATATATATATATCTATATATATATATTTTTTTTTTCTTATTTTAGTTTCTTTGGAAAAAACGAAGAGGACGGGGCGAGCGTCGTTTTCTCGTCCCGGAGAGAACGATCCCCTTGGTCGAAACCGAGGAACGCTCGACAGGTTTTGGTTACGACTAAATCGTTAGAGTAATTCTATGGGTGCTTACGTCTTACGAATGGTATGATACAGTATACGACTTAAGAAGTTACTCGCTTCTTCGACAGAGGTACACCTTTCCACAGTAAGGGGTAAGTCACCGCCCGCCGGATCTTCCCTTTCGTGGAACCATCTTTTTTTTACTTATTTTTGTCTTTTTTTTCTTTGCTTCTTGTACCTGTTCTCTTTAATTTATTCATCTTATTCGTTTTATTCAGTTTTATTAGTTTTGCCGGCTGAGGATCCACGATTTGCGTACATTGGAGACTTACCCCTATGTTTTGTACATAGATAGAGCGACCGCATCTCTCGATTGATCGGTGAGAGTCGACGTGGTGAGCACGGCTCGGCATTTCGTACGTTCGGTTCTGATATGACTCAACGTTGTACTTTATCAATCTCGATAATTGCGACTCGAGCTTCCGTTGGATTGATGGATGTGCTATGTTCTGGCGGGATTTGTCGCTCGTTTAATGGTTTCTCTAATAGCGTTTGGCTCGTGGCAAAGAACAACACGTTATGCCGATTCTGGAATCACTTCTGAGATCGACATCGATTGTATGTTATCATTGACGTTAGTAATGCGCAGATTTTGTTCTTGAGAAAATGAATTTTCAATATATGTGAGTAAACGTTGTGTAACTGGTTCGTAACCATTGATTCTGTAAATTTTGGAGGAACGTTTAAACTTCTCACTTTTACAGGGACTGTGCGAACGTATGCCTGTTTGGAATGTTATTTTTTGAAAATATTCACTTTGATAAATATTTGTGATTACCATTATCACCATTATAAATAAGTAATCTCAGAGGAGTCATGCTAGGATCAAGAGAAACATATTTCTATACATATACCGGCTGGATTAGAAATGAGACTTCACGGTTGCACACGATCCTCGTAGAAATTTCGTTGGTCGCTCGCGGTTTAGTCTTTTCCACGGCACTGAAACACGCGTCGTACTTCGTTGTGAAATCGTGATCGCACAAAGATCATGAGAAGGAAAGCTTGTAACGATAGAACTTTATTTATCTGAACCTGAGAGCGATTAGGAGTTTACTCTACTTACTAACTTATCACTACGAGTAGAAAATGTCGTTCGATCTAAGACAGTGAAGAAATATTTAAAAATATCGACCTGTGATCCAAAAGATACGAGCCTCCCATTGAAATAGAAGGAAGACATTGAATATCTTTTGTCCAGCAAGCTTCATGTTTATATCGACGAAATTGATTTTAAAATCTACGTCGATCAAATAAAATTTTAGACTCCCGTTGACTATTTAACCATAGGCTCCTAAGATCTTTCTCTCTTATTGCATTAAGCTACTAACTTATTTTTCCTCACTTAAGTAATTAGAATTCACGTTTAAATAGCAAAGAAGATTTTAATTATAGTCTCGTTCAACTAAACGAAGTTCAGATAAATGGAGTTCTATTACACGTATAAATGTATAGTGTTTGGTCGCTGAATGAACGCAGCGTGTCCTTTGAACCCGCGCCAACAACGCGAGCAACGTAACTCGCGATGAATTTTTCTTCTGAACGACGACATGCGGTTCCTCTATCTACATTTTCGTTATGTAACAAATAAGTTAAAAGAGTTTATAATACACGCATTGCTCTTCACCCGAATCGAACATGTAAGCATTTCTCACTAAGAAGGATCAAGCTTATTTGGATGTTCGATTATCGTCGACCATTATGATGCTCGCATGTGGCTCATTGTCATCATCGTTGATTCGACGAACCGTTCTCGAAATTGCTCGATCGTGCATCTGTACGGAGATATTCCTCGTTAAAATGCGCATGTTCGATTCCATCCAGTCGGAAACACCGACGTTTCTCTGCGGAAGTACGCCGGTTAGTTATTCGCGTACAAGGCGACGTCCTTTCGGACAGGATAATTCTCGACACGCGGTTCATCGCGGCGTTATCATGCATGATTGTTGAGAACGAATCAAAGATTCTAGAATTCAATGTTTGGAGTGAAGAAATTACAATTCATTTGAATTACATTGGAAGGCTGCTACTTGGATCTTAGTATTAGAAAATTAACTACGTACTAAGATTTCAAGCGATATAAAAATTACTAACGATTATTATTATTTAGAATATAGAAAGATAGAATCTTTCCACAGATATTAATTCACAGTTATATATTCTAAATAATGATAAATTGGAAATTTGATTAAATAATATCAAATTATGACATCAGTAAGTTATGAATAACGATTCAAAAAATTATGTATCAAACGATGGATACCTTGAGTGGTCTAAAGTTTTTCTAATTCTTGTAAAATCTACAATGGAATTCAACTATGTTTTATTCGTAATAACTTCTAGCAAAATTAGATAGATAATAGAAAACGAAAATTCTTTGTGTTCAGGAATGAAACTTGAGTAATTCAGATATAAATTATATTTCCATAGTATTATACAAACTTTACTGCCAATGATGGTACTGGATATCGTCGAGATAAAACGACTGACGAGAATCGTCTTGTGAACGTACCCTGTACTTACGTAATCCATTATATTGTATGTACAACGTTCTTACAATAATTTGAGTGCACCGTCGGTCGTAAACGAAAGCTTTTTGGGGGTAGAGTGGTCTCGCGTGATCGTCAGTTTCGCGTCAGTAATTTAAATTGGTCGCTGTTTGCTGCTAAGGAACCAGATCGGCTGGTCGTGACAGCGACTATGATATTGCTGATTAGTTTGATCGTTTAATCTGTCCACGTGCTCCTCGATGCCGGATGAAACGGAAAGTTTCATGACTTAAATATCAACTGCGCTAGATTATTTAAACCGTGAGCAAGTATTTTATTTGATAGTGAAATCATAGCTTTCGAGCATTGTTTTGCGTAGAATTATAATTTTATCTTTCAGTAGCAATAAACTTAGGAAAGATTACGACCAAAGATAAAGATTTCAACGTTGTTCTATTTTTCAGGGAACAGCGATCATGCTCAAGCAGAAATGGATTCTCTTCCATCAAATCCACGAACAAAACCATTCAGTCTTGCGGGAGTGTCACTGAATATTTGCATTGTCCAGTGGTCACGCAAGGGACAATATTATAATAAACAGTGTTTTACATGCTTCTCGACACGTGCTCCAGGAATCTACGAGTTTGGAACTTCTCATGATTTTACTATGAAAATTGCCAATTTTCAATGCAAAAATTCTATTGCCATCATGAAATAGCTCTAATTTCCGATAGAGGTCTGCGTTTCATGTTTATTTAAATATATGTGCGCTATATGAATCAACGTATTTGTAGTTTAATTCGCGTAATTTTTTTAATTAACACGCGTTAAGATAAAATATATATTAGAATATTATATTAGGATATTACATATGCCGAAACAGATTGATTCGTTTAATATTGTTCAAAGGAGATCTGTCCTCCAAGAGAGCTGGATCTTCAGAGAAAAAATTGTCAATGTTACCTGTAACCTAGAGATTTCTAAAAATATAATCTCGTTGTGTATGTTATTACTTATTTCTGTATCGCTGTAGTCGCTGTATTTCTTAGATACACCGTGATATAGTACATAACCGTTGAGACGGTGATCTCTTCAAAACGTTAGATGCTAGAACGTTCACGTATTAAAACATACACGAATTAAACTATCTGAATATGTAAATACACACATATTCTTATGCACATATTAATAAGCATATAATATTCTCTAATATCTGTACACGCGATATCTGCCCAGATACCGAAACATAATTATTCATATACATACCTTTCCAATTCCCTAATACACGTTGCACATGTCTACATGTTATATAAAATCATAAAATTAATATTCGTCTAAAATTTCACAGGTTACATTAATACTTTGAGGTTTCTCTGTTCACTTCATCATCCACTTTCTGGCCAAGCAAAGGCAATGAGAAAATGAAGAATTCAATGGAATCGAAGAAGGATATAAATACTTATCAAAGAAACAAAAATTGCAAGAGGACAGATAAAACGACATCACCAACCACTACAGCAGGATAGTGCAATCGCAAAAGGTGTGGTCTATTTGCGGAATCCACGGACCGACGGCACACGTAGACCGCGATGGCGGCGGTCGGTTAAATTCCCTCGAGTAGAAACTTGTTAACGTGGCGTACCCAGGGCGCCCCAGTGTTCGGCGGTGGGTCATGCGTAGTGCGGATAGGTGCCCAGATGAGGCGGCACATGGCCAGAGGCCGTGTGGTGTCCCGCATACAGGTTGGCACCCGGACTCGTGGACCAGTAGCTGGAGGCCGATTGGAAAAGGCCGCCTGGAACGGAGACCGACACGGAGGCGGCCGGTGGTGGCATAAGGTTCAACTTCGCGTGCCCATAACCGGACATAAACAACTCGCTTTGGTATTTGTACGCGGCTGGGTCCGCAGCCGCGGGCTGCGTCGCTGCCGCCAGGCCCTGGAAGTCAAACTTGTACGCGTACCTCTTCCCGTGGACCTTTGTCATGATGTTCTTGTCGTAGTAGTACCTGCAAGTAGATACGGATGCCTCGATGCAACATGGATGCGAGAAGATTACATTTCTAGAACGATTAACGAAAATGACCTCGGTTGAAGTATATGTATAGGGGATCTACGAATGTTTAGATTTTAATCTGTATTTTGCGTTTTATGTGATGAAGAGTATGAAAGTATGTAGAATAGTACGAGTGTTCCAATACCTATCTGGAAATTTAACATAGATTTCTTCTGTGGTTCGATAATGCCAGTTGACAGTTAGTTTGAAGAAATTTGTAGAAGATCGAGGTTCTTTTCTGCTATTTAATAAGGGAAAATGCGTTATGTATAATAATTCTGTAACATAATGGAGACGCGTACAAGGTAGAAGAAAGAAGATCATCATTTTATGAATACTATCTTAATTGTTATTGTGGGATTACTCTTCATTTATTATTTTTCAGGTTCAAGCAACAGTTCAGAAAGCTGTGCCACATTTCATCGTATTAAATCGTCAACGAAAACAAAGATAAGGACATAAGATAACAGAGGCAGGAGCCACAGCACTGAAGCTACGATATGTACCAAGCTTCGTCCTTCTATCCTCTTATTTCACACTGGTCGAGATACGATCGAGCGAGACCACGTTCCGCCATAAACCGGCGATTTACGAACTCGTTGAAAGCCGTAAAAATCTCCATGCAACCAGCGAGTTCTTATTTAATAAATTCTATTTGCCAAAGCCGATAACGACTCCGCTTCCGCGGCGACGGAAACGACTCTTCCTATCTTTTTTTTTTTTTTTTGTCGAGTTACTGTCGCGCGGCAAAGCTTGAAACTTGTCGCTATGTGAAGGGATAGCCATGGTGGTGGTGAATAGAAACAGAAGAAGAGAGAGGAAGAGGAGAGTGCGGAGCAGTCTCGGGTAATATAATCAGTCGATCTGATCGAAAAATAATAACCGCGTCTGCCGTCGGTCTGACTGTCGGTGATTGAAATTTCTCTCCCCTGGCTTCTCTGCGCCAACCCCGTCATAGTTGTGCGCTACCGTCCTCTTTCGTTCAACGAATTTACTTTCTCTCCGGATCTTTTGCGCGGACGTCTATCCGTTAAATATTGACGTTTCTCGCTCACGTTCTTTTTTAGCCCTTTGGATTGCGGTTTAATCGCGCGGTCTAATGATCAGATGCGTGGCTTGGTTTGGGCAACAGAGATACGAGAACGGACGAAAGGTGAATTTATATTTGGAGGATTCGAAGAAATATTTGGCACAAGCGATATGGATTTTAAGTTTGAATATTTTGGGCCTTTAATTTGAGAATATCGTGGGTATTTAAAAAGATATTTATAAAAATTGTTACTATTTGTCAGTAATTTATAATTTAAATAATACTAATTAGTAGTCTATTATATTTCCTTCTTAAAGTTTCTTTTTGCAATATGACAAGAATTGAAATTACAGGAATTCTTGTATATATTATACCGATTTATAAAATTTATAAGGCGCGTTCTAAAGTTTAATTAGGATAAGAGGTGTACTAATTATTAAAGGATTTATGCTTCGTGTGTTAAAGGAGGATTATGAAACGTCACTCACCTCAAAGCCCTCGACAATTTGTCGTAATTCATATTAGGCTTGGACTTCCTTTCGCCCCAACGTCTCGCCACCTCGTCAGGGTCAGTCAACTTAAATTCGCCGTTGGTTCCTTCCCACGTAATGCACGCGGCGTTGCTCGAATCCGACAGTAGCTCGAGTAAAAATTGCCAGAGCTGAATCTGACCGGAACCGGAGCTCGCGAGCCGACTGCTCGTCGCTCCGAACATTTGATAGGGATCTACAACAGTTGGAAAGATTCGATTCATAATTTACAATCCTTTCATCTTCATTCATAAACTTTGCCTTGCTTTTTGCCCAAGTGATCGTCTCTTTTTTTAATTCTGTCGTTTTCTTTTCAGACTCGATAATCCTAGAAGATGTTAAAAGGGAATATTTAAATTCATTTTCATCTGTGATACACGTATACAAATTTATTTGGTAATTGTTAAGCATATATAGTAAGTATAGGAATGATCCTTTCATTGAATTTTCTATGAAATTGCTTTCCAATAATAGTTGTTCAAGTTAGTTTTAATTAGTTAGTTCTACAAGAGAACTTTTCTGTCTTTTTGTCTTTTTTGAATATTCTCGTCTATAATTCCTATATTATTTCTAGCAATGACTTGTTTTTCAACTTCTTATGGTATGAACCAATTTTTACCCAGTCGATTCAGCAACGCGCAATTAAAAGAGTTACATTATCATAATATCTGAGTCGATAATTAATAATAATAGCACTTATTAATTATTCCAAACAGTAATAATCTTTACGTATATTTTTCTAAGTCAAGCACGATCGCTAACAGAAAACACATATATCGAATATTTGTTCTAAAATTATTTTCTATGTAAGTTTTATTAAAATTATCATATACGGATTTGAAATATTCTTCTGTTGGTCATTGTTCCTACATGGAATTGTTAAATTATTGTGTTTATAATTGCAGGGAACATTCGTGGAAAACGAAGAAGGAGAGCGGAAAAATTTATATTTCTCTACTCGAGGCCACTATAATTTTTTCTTCTTCTTTCGTCGGTATTTCCTCCGAACATATACCTATCCATTACACGGTTGTTTCCCAGTGCTCCCTGTATCGCCCTTTAAAAGCCTTACAATGCGTCATCACCGTCGTTCGCTACTGCTCAGACCTAGAGTGCCCTACAACCGTACAAAAGGATATAATCGCAACCCTACAATAGAATAGAGTTCGTTTGGATCATAATAATTTCAATTGAAGGAACGAACGACGGAGTGGTTCAAAGGGCGTACACGAATGTCTTCTGAGAGAGCGAACACTGTTAAACTGAGCATCGCGTTCCGACCGAGCGTGAGCTAAATGATCAAAATATGGCCCTCGCGTGACAGATGCGGAGAACAATCTTTCTTTGCCTTACCAGGATATTATACGTTTCTATGTTTTTTTACTTTTTTTAATGTATATGATAGCGCTTGTAGACGTAGTACGTACATAATAACAGATGTAGATAATATGTAAAAATCGGTAGTTTAAGTATTAAATTTTAAGCTTGCAATTAGGTTCGGCTTGCTTGATGTTAGTTTGGTTTAATGCTAGTGGACCGTGTAGTTTCATTAGATTTGACCTGCTTTACTTCGTTTTATGAAACTTGCAGAATTTAGAAAGAACTCGGGAGATCCAGGACAATCAGGAGTCGGACAATTCAGGAGATCCAGGCAAGTCGGACAATTCAGGAGATCCAGGCAAGTCGGACAATTCAGAAGATCCAGGCATGTGAGATGAGAATTCAGTGGATTCAGATAAATCGGACAATTGAGTAGATTTATGCACCTCGATGCAGAAGATTTACAGAATTTAAAGCTGTCAGAATATTTATATAATCCCGCTGTTCCTCTAAAAATATACATAACATGGAATTTTTCAGGAAGAAGATCAAAAGTATCTGAATCCGGTATTATCGAAAAGAAGAGAAATCAAGAATGGAAATGGAAGAAAATGGAAAGGAATCACAGCAACTGTATAATTCTGACTGTCGTTGGTTCGACTCCCATAAAAATACATTTCAACAGATTATAATAGGGGACAGACGTACACGATGGGGATGGCTGGTGAATTGCCGGACCTCAAAGGTCGTTTCGCCCGATGAATCCCCTGAAACGCGTGGCGGAGTGATCGCCTTTCGATCGAACGGTAATTCACTTACAAGTTAATAATGGGAAGGGGCGCGGTACACCCATTTATCTGCTGAACAGGCTAAAGGGGTTGGGGGAGGGATGAGCCGAAACCGCCAACAGAGATACTGAAACGCCACTGTAACTTTTCAGTATCCTATGTTTTATGAAGCTGCTCGACCAAGAAGATGCAGAATTCCATGGACACCGGTGATCCTGTTTCAAGTTAGATCTGCGGAGATTCTTTTCTTCGTTTGGCGGAAACTCAGAATTCTCGAACGAAAATTTACATCGATCTGAGTAGAGACCGTGGTTTCCGTTGGATTCTCTATTCAAACTTTATCTTATGTAAATCAAATTTGACTGACGGTAAAGCATCGACCGGTTGATGGTGATGATATTCTGATTTCAGTAGTGAAAGGAAGAGATATCTGCTTTACTTTTATAATATATTAATTCTATCTATACTAGATACGCTTCGTTCCTTCTGTGATACTTTTTCAAATTGCTCTGCTTATTTAAAGTTTAAATCGAAGTTGTTAGTTCAATTTTTCTGATTGTGTAAAGTGTCGTTTCAATAGATACTGGGTAATGTAAGGAACGTTGCATAAATTACTTTCTAATCATAATTTGCAAGGATAATAGGAGTATCTGATACATATATTAATTACCTAATAAATAATGTATTAATTAAATTCCGCCGAGATGCTGAAAGATATTGACGGTATTAATGCAAAGTTAGTTAGTTTAGTCGAATATAAATTTTATATAGAAGTAATCCAATTAAGTACGTCAGTTTCTCTTTGTAGAAATAATCTTCTAGTTTTATATAGATTAGATTAGTAGATATTTTATTTACTTTAATTTTGAATATTTGTAATAATAAGAGCAGAAGCATTAGAAACGGTTTTCGAGTCACTTATTTAAAGCTATTGATCAGTCGGAAAGAGTAATTTTTGGGCGTGGTGCTGAAAAGTCAGGAATGAGGGGCTTTGCGTGATTAGTGACGAACGTAATAATCGTGAAGGTCATTCCGTGCAATTACGTCGAAAATCACCGTCGATTGGGCCACGCGTGAATGTTCGCTCTTTTGTAGATCATGATATGTAATTTTTTAGCTCGCGTGTATCCGTCGATATTCTTTTAATAAGTCAACTATTTTAACTGTTGCAATCTTTGTTAGAATTATATCTTTGTTAGTCTCCACAAAAGGACAATTGTTGATAAAAATATGATAAAACGAGAAAATCTATTATTGGTAAATTTATACAATAATATTTATGATTAATATAATATTTTCTTTCTGTCTTTGCCGTAGACTAAGAAGGTGTAGTGCTTTAACTTCTCAAAAATATCTACCTACTACATACCAGGCTGCCTGAGGTGGGTGTGCGTGTCCAGTGCTGACTTGGATAAGCTGCTTCCGTATCCTGGAAGAGAGTAATTACCAGTTATTCTCAACATATTGTTCCAATTATAAAGACAAATTCATAGAAACTTATACGCTATATCTTTCTCTTAAGGATCTCCTCCTGAAGACGAAAACTTCTAGAATTTAAAAACTCCAGTTGCAAAACTTCGGAGAACGGAGATTTCAAATGTTAAGAACCCGAGAGTTCCAAAACTTCAGCCCCGAAATTTCGGAAAATGAAGTGTCCAATCTAAAGTCCAATCGAAGTTCAAAACATCACCTCCAAAGTTGCAGTTTCAACATTTCAGAAAATTCCAAATACTAAGAACTTGAGAAGATTAACTTCTACGTTCTTCACGTTATCCAGGTCTTCTTCAAATTCCTCCGAAAGGTTTGTACACACAAGGTAGCAATAAATCTTTCTACACAAAACCCAAATAACACAGATCAAATACTGATACCGATTCAATTTTATACTTTCAAAATCTACATTTAAATCATTCAACGATCACTGTATTAACAACCTGTTATCCTTCTCTAACAGAAACGAGTAGACTTAAAGTCTGTCATTTTGAAGAATGTCCTATCCTCGATGAAGATATCGCAGAGAAACGACGTAAGCGGCAAGGTCCGTTAGGAAAAGGGTGCAGGGAAAATCGTCGGTTGGTCGAAGATGAAAAAGTACAAGCTCGGTCGAGCGTTAGAATCCGTTAGAGAGGATTTCCGTGTAGGCAAACACGGGGCTGAGTGGTTCGTATACGTTTCTCCCCGCTTCCACGTTCCACCGACGCGTTGGTTTCTCCATCGCCTTATCAGGCTTTCGACTCCTCTTCCTATATGTGTACCTATATACGTATATAGCTCTGTCTATAAGCCACTGGAAACTTACTAATTTTAAACATAATTCTTATTAAGCATTGAGCAGCAGAATCAAGTTGATGGTTTTCAAAATGTAATAAACATACGTTACTTTATATCAATGAACTTCTAATATAACTGTAGTAATATAATTGTAATAATAATATCGTCTAATATAATAATAGTAATGTATGTATAATTTATAAGGTAAGCAGATTTGTTTAGAATACAATATTTGTCGATTGTGTTTGTATGTAGAAAGAAAATTTTTTAAGTAGAACGTGGGGTATTCAAAAGAGTTAGAAAATTGAGAGATTTTCTTGAAATCTAGTTCGACTCAGAAAATGTAAAGAAGTTATCTTAATTCACACAGAAGACACACGCAAGACAGAGAATTCAATTCAATTCAGTGAACGCAAAGAATTTACTATAATTCAGAGAACGAAGAATATTCAATTCAATAGAAAGAATACAAAGAATTTAGCTTAATTCGGTTTCCCTTATAACGCATACGAACAATAATAAGTAATAACTGTCAACTTTATATTGTAATAGCAAAGCTCATTACTCCTTATCCGAAATGTATATATACGTATATACACGTAAGTGTCCAGTGACTTATGGATAGGAGTGTATATACGTGCAAGTTGATCGAGCAACGGGGAAACATGCCTACCGGTCACGTTCGCGCCACTCTGCAATCTGTTTAAGGCACAATGCCCCTTAATTTCGCCTCGTTATATGCTCTCGTTACGGGAAATCGCCCCTTCCCTGTCGTCGTCCGGTATCGCGTTATCGGTTTCATCTTCTCGTTGCCCCGAAAACCGTGGAAACCTGGTAATCGGCAGGCAATTGGTTCGGCTGATCGAGAAGGTCAGTCTTTGGTATCGAATAGAATAATTGCTTCAAAGTGAAGTCTGAATCAACAAACACAAATGATAGTCGATAAAGGCAATTAATACGTCTCTGATGCTATTTTTTTTCTTTTTTTTTTGAATGATTATGAGGAAAATTAAGGAATTGAATAAGAAATAAGAATCGACAATGAATCAACAGGGATGACACGTCTGGTTCCAAATTGTTAGAAACCTGCATGACGAATTGAAGTTTTAGAAGCAGGAAGTGAGCAAGATAAAAACGTGTATGCTAAATAAAAATATGTATGCTATATCCTATATTTTTTTGGAAACGTCAGCTTCGATAAAAGCTAATAGACCATGGCAGAAGGTTAAATTTCACATATAAAATAATACATTATCTAATGAAGACATTGCGAAACATCATCACAGTAAATGGATTTTGTTTTCCTTTTCCAGTTGACGCGACTGGAGCATCCTGTAGGAATCCTGCAGTTTGATTGTGCAAGGCAGATGCTGCTTCTAAATAGCAGTTGGTGTCCGCTGTGTTAAACAATTTGATTTCGTCTCTGATTGGCACGCGGGAGAATCTTGCACGAGGGATGCAACTCCACGGTCCAGGTCGCGAGGGTCCGCCACAATCAGCGTAGCCGTAGGGCTACGACTTCGGTGGCCTTCCACGTCAAAAGACGAACTCCGACATCCTGATGACACGGAATCTTGATGTTCTGGAATCTGGACTGTATTCGTTTCTCCGTGTTCGAGTAAACGTCATAGATGTGAAGTTCAAACATTGATTTTTCAATTTATTATAGAAGACAGAGTTTTGTTCATGCAGGGATGAAAATGATCGAAATGATATCTTATAGTGTTTTATGATCTTGTAGAGGTAAATGAATGAGGAGATATAATCGGTTTTTTTTTTTGTAGAAGATATAAATTTTGGTGATAAAGGGGTAAAGAAGATTGGAGTGATTTTTGTATCGTTTAGAATTTTGTAGTTGTATGCAAGGTGAATTTTAAATATTGCTTTTGAGAGAAGATTGAAATTTTTACAATAGAGGGATTTGTACTCTTTATAGTTTTGTAGAAATATGAAATATGTACTTTAGACATTGTTTTTTGAAAGAACAGACGAATGATAATAGAAAGATGAAAGTTGAGATGATTTTCATATTTCCTCTAGCTTTGCACAAGCACGGGAGAAACGAATTTGAAACATTGTTACTGGAAAAGATATGCCTCTATATTTCAATAGCTTGGCAAAAGTTCATAAGATGTTAGAAAATCAGTTAAAAATCTGCAGCTGGTGTTACGCTATGTTAACAAGCAGCACCTGCCCACTGAGACCTTATTTGCATCCCTGTTCCAGCTGTTTTATCCGTCTACGTAAATTATTCTCACGATACAATATCACAGCGTCTAAACTAAACGAAAACATTGGAAAGGCAGAAATGAAAACTTTCAAGTTGTAACGTTCAAGTACTATACATGACCTGTTTAACTGTATCACATAAGGAGAGTCAGCCGAGTCAGTCATACTATACAGACAGCAAGTCAACAAGTTCCTTCTGTATGTTGCCTATTGTACAGTCTAACATCATCAGACCACTTTTCAAAGAGCTCTCATTAACTGGCTTTTATTAACCTGTCTAATCTTTTCAGCGGGTTAAACGGAATCTTCAGAGGAGAAACTATGATCCATATTATGAGTAAGACTGTCAAACAATTGAAAATAGAGGAAAGCAAAAGAAGAGTTAAACGTCGAACGAAGAAGTTTGGATTAGATTGGACATTTCTTCGCCACAATATAAATTATTACGTGATGATAAACGAGGTAGCATAAACCAACTTCATTGAAATAGAGTCAACTGTACTTATCTTTAATATACAACTCATATTGTTGTATAGTTGAATGACTATAGTCACCTTCAGTATATCTAGCGTAATTGGAAGTTTGACATCGGTTTTATATAGCGAGTGCTCGACATTGGTTGATTGTAAGTCATCTTTAGTATATACAGCACATGAGTACATTGTTTAATCATAGTCACTTTAATTAAGATACTGGAACTCTATAATCGGGTGTACCCAGCACCCTTACCACGTCGAGTTAATTCGTTAATTGTTTCTTATAGGCTTACAAATAGAAGTCCTCCAAATAAAAGTTAAAATCTGAATTTATAAATTAATTTGATAATCATGTCACTCAATCTAATTCATGTTTACTAATGGTAAGACACTTGATTCCATCTATTATTTAACAGTGAAATTATGGCAATATTTATAATACCTGATATTTTCCAGCACTTTAGAATGGCAGTTGAGATTTAAGAATCATATTGCCAAAGATTGTGTGGTACAGCGTATGTTCTAACTATAAAGTTCAAAGGTCAGTAGCACAGAAGTCATCGACAGTCGTGTACGTCAGACACGTTACGTCACTTCGAATAGACGTTCTGCTATTGTCACGCGTATATCTGCGCATTCACGAGCAATTACCCGGGGTGGGGTAATCCCGTTAGGCGACGTACAGCTTCCACGGGGGAGGATCAAAGGACTCGCTATTCCAAGCTGCTGCACTCTTTGGTTGTTTCAGTCGTCGCTACAATGCTACTGGGGCCTGCAAGAAGGGGAATCATCCACGTCTACGTCGTTCCACGACTTTGTTGGAACTTGGGCAACTTCCTAATGCACACCTCTGTTCAACCAGCGTCGCTACGCAGCTTCGTACAATTATCGTTACTATTCCGTTTCCGTACCTTTCCCATATTTTTAGCCCTTTATATCTGAACTTCCAGTTTCGTTTTTCTGCCACAAGTGTTAACAAATCCTCTTGATACTGTCTTTGCATCATACATTTGTCATTTGCATAATACATCTTGAATTTCTATGGAATTAGAAAATGAGCGGGCTTTCAGATCTTGATGATGTGGCGAAGATTGAAATGGTAAAGAATTCTTACTGGAACTGGACCTATCAGAGATATTTTGGATATTTTGCTCCCACGATTAGTAAAAATATTCAGGTACTTTTATCTCTTAAACTAATTACTGTCGTTTATCGAGACAGAGACATTATTATTATTATATATGCCTGTCTACTTTTATTACAACATCTGTATATTAACATACTTAGGTATCCACCATTATCAGGAGCAACGCTAATTTTTTAATAAGCGCTGAAGCTTGAAAGGAAACATTTATATCGGAAATTAACTTGCATTCGTGAGTACATTCTTGCTGTAATTGAACCTGCCTTTAGGGGCTACATAATTTTCTTAGACATTTCATAAGTACTTCCTGTATACGTGATTTTTAATTATTTTCAGAGAAACTGACGCGGCACACGCTAAATCTTCTGTACTTATACGGTTAGCAGAGAACGCGGCAGCGCGGTGGAAAAATTCTGCAACGCGACACGAGACGGCAATCGCTTAATTGTGATTAATTGCGGTTTTACCAGGAAAAGATCGCGTTGTAACTGGCGCGAGTCGCTCAAGCGATTCGCTTGCTCGCGCAACTTTAAAGAGCCAGTTGCGTGCAATGCTTGTTTCCTTACTTTCACGCATCGTATCGAAACTATAGCCCTCTTGATTTCTCAGCCATTCTACTCGATCGTGCACGCTGATCCTTTTTCACGATAACGGTTAAGACCATCCTCTTTCTACCTCTGGCTGACCGCCGCAAATAACTTTATTGCGACAATTAAAATTATCGCTGTCCCGATAATCATCGGTATTATAACATTTTTTTCACGATAAGCTTCTTTCTCTTAAATTCTTAGTATATACGTTCATGGAAATGTATTTTCATTATTTTTCCAAATCAACACACGCACTCTCTTTTGGAGTTTACTCTTTTGGAGAAGATCCAATATTCTGCACAAATATTTTCTTTAGGTCTTTGATGCTTCCTAATCCTATTCACCTTACAAGTTTTTGCTAGGAACCAGATTAGTTCTATAGATATGTATAAATTGTAGCTTGGCAGCTCTAGTGTTAATTAAACGGTACATGATGTAAATGTCAAATAATCTTGAAATCTCTACGTACAATAATTCTATCCAACTTATAATTCCTCTGACTGCTAAAGTATAACAAAATTTTGCACACATGGATGTTTGGCTTTTAAATTATTTTCCAGGAGGCTGTGTAATTATATCATCCTTGATGTTCATGTCACAGGAAAATGTCCCATGAACCGCAATACAATTTACCTGCATCACGTTTAAGATGAATACTTACAAGATGTAAGCTTAAGGTAGATTTATTTCATCTATTAGTCTGTAAAATCCCATTAACCACCAAACTATACATAAGAAGACCTTGCGTTAAAATTTATACGAATTAAAAGTCCAATATGCTTTTATAAGGTACGATGGAAGGAGGAAAGTTTCGATGCCTATTGCTGCGACATCCGGTTTCCGGGCAAGTGAAATGGCGAATGGAATAATTTAATACAGGGGCGATACAAGGGCCAAAGCGATCGGTCTAATCGCGTCTGAACGAGGTTAAAACACCGGCACCCGCCGCTCTTATTTACGTCCGACAATAAGTCAATTCATCACTCTGCGATTTGGCCTTAAGTGGTATCACTGACTCATACACACAGCCGTCTGGAGCGGTGTGCCTATTTCGGGCATAAATCACAGTTGCCCGTGCGGTGCGTAATAATGAACAAGCGAGCGTAGCACGCGACCCTTTAAACGTGCTGGCTGGAAAACGAGTGGCTCGTAAGGTAGCAGGGATTAGCTTTGGTCCCTATGTGTCCCTGCTTAATCCTGAAAACGTTACGGGCCGCGAAATTCTTCGCCCGTATCAGGTCACGTAAAAATGCAATTTTATGAGTACGTAGGTTTACAAACCAGGGGCCAGGCTATGCAGATAATAACGAAGATAAAGAAATGGATTTTTATTGCTTGATACATTGGTAAAGCTAGCGTATAATCAGTTTAGATATTTTAGGAGTATCGTGGTCGAAGGAATATTTTTAGAACGGTAACTCTAGGATTTGAATTGCGAGGGCAAAATCGTTTCTAGTAAACGCATGCAGTCGGTGATGCAATTGCGTTTGCTCAGAGAAATAGAAGATACTAGGGAAGATAACACGAATTAAAGCTTAAACATAAATAATTGCACGGTGCTACGATAAGAATGGTAAGTTGTTGGTAAGCAAGTAACAAATAAATAATTAATCAGCGAAGAACTTGATTGATGATTAGTTCTGTATGTATTAAGGGGCACCATAGGCAGCTGATACTCTGAATACTCTGGTAATATAAAGATGCACGGAAGAAAATGTATTACTGTTACACCAGTTGATGATTAACATAGAATGCCTATCACTTTTCTATCTAGTCGTCGTAAGTAACTAATTATACAAATTCTATTATCCATTACTACTATTCCGACTTATCAATACCTGAAGTATCTTGTACGATAATATATTACCAGATAATAATATTACTTGAATAACAAATAACAGGTTGTACGTTATAAATTTCTATTGCTCGTTTCTATGGTATAGCTACCTTGCATTAAATAGGACAATTAAACAGACTTTACTTTACTTATTTTATTATCAAACTTGTTACCATCATGCTGAAACTGAAACGTTGCAGGTCCACGTAAAACCCAAAGTTCTTTACCGGAGCTACCAAGTATAAAAACTATATTGCCGTGGCAATGTAGGAGTCGCGACATTTTAGCCGAATGGCAGCGGGAGACGCGGATAAACCAGGAAGTACGGGGAACCGACCGGATCCGGCGAAGTTCTGGCACGGATTTCGTTCACAGGCTCGTGGCCCACGGCCACGAAAACCCGGGAGACATGGATCGTGGGCAACAAGTCACCGGGAAATGGCGCGTGACCGCCACATTCACGCTGCCAGATTTACGACAATAAAAATGGGCGCCGCCGAATGCAGGATCGTCCTTTCGCCGGATAAACAATACCGTTGATAGAATTATGGCCTTGTCGTTCGATTTTCGATGCGACGATCTCCTCGAGCGACTGCCTGTAGTATTGTGTCCTTTTTCCAGCCTGTATTGAGGAATCGATTCGCTTTATCGGGCAACAATTACGACACCGCAACGGCAATCACCATGTTTCAAAGGATGACTTCGACGTAGAAACGATTATCTTGATCAGAGTAATTAGCAGATTGCTCAGGTAGACTTCCCAGTATTAAATTTATTGTTTGGCAAAAATTCGATGGTATTAAATGTTTGGTATTGAATACAGTTGTCGTGGGAATATGGAAAAGGGGAAGAAGATAATGAAAGGATATTTGGAACTGTTCAATGTTCGATCATTTTCATTGTCCATTGTGTAATGGACGACGAGGAATTTGCGGAATGTCTTTCCACGGTGAATATTTATGAATTTTAGACAGCTATAGTAGTGCCATGTCAGTTGACGTTCCTATTCTCATCAATTAACCCTGCAATACTACATCTGTGTATACAGAATCCTCTTAGTACTGTACTGGGAAGTTCTATGCCATAAACATGAGAATAAGTAAAACTAAAGTTTAAATATCCACTTTGTATAGATTGGAATTTATTCTTGAATAGTTATGGGAGCTTCCAGCGCGAGAAAATCATTAGAACATACAAGTAACAAAGACTTACCATTTTTCAACGATAATTAGAGTACGCAGTATACTACTTACTACAATATTCCAAGATTAATAGACTACTAATTTTACAATCGCGAGATTTCGTATACGGCTAAACAAAATACTGAAGATCTCTTAGAACTCTCTTTTGTTATCTCACCAAATACGCTGTTAATCCATCATTTACTAAGGCTATCATTCTCGCTTCTCTGCTCAATAATTCTCTCGTCGTTTTATCACTTTAAACATGAACTTGGGAAACTTCGAATGTACCAGTCACTACATATATACGTAATGTCGTTCTAGAAACCTCGTGTCACATTTGGATTCGATACATCGATGGCCAATGTGCTTGAAGAAGGGTTGCTGCAAGGATACAAGGATATAAGAATGGCTGGATCGGTACCGGTCGTGTCTCAGCCACAATATTATTCTTCCAGCCGATACAACGTTTGGATGGAATGGGAATGGCGAAAGAAACGTTGGTAACATATTGGAGGGGTCGCGGGATACGTCCAAGTCGCTCGTATTATGCCTTCTCGCCAGTACATACACGGCCACGTGCCTATGCGTGACACGTTTACGCTTGGCTGGCCGCATTTCCACTCTCTCCCTCCGTATCGGCCCGTATTCATCTCCGATTTCTTGTTGGGGTGCGCGCCGATTGCGTTTCCACTTTAACCGTGCGTCGTTCAACGTCTATCAACGGGTACACGAGCTGCATGCTACTTAAATCCGCACGAATCCAGCCGTCTGATGAACATGCTCAATATGATAGCCTTTTTATTTGCGAACATCGATATTTTGTATGGCGTTGAGTAGGGTATTTAAGAAGAGGATATATTGTATCGTGTTTCTTTGATCTAGAGAGTATTTAAGAAGGGAAATGTTTGTTTGGTATTAGACGACAAATCGTTTATGCAAAGTTTAGAGTTCTGTTGTTTTAGCAAACGACGAGCAGATTAAAAGATTCGTAATTTATTTAAGGTATTCATACAATGACATTGTACGCGATTGCGATTGAACCAAATCCTTAGAAGCTACTTTAATAGGGACTCGTTTAATTTTTACTTTTGATTTCGGCTTTTTATTATCTCGCATTTGTACAACTCGTCGCGTCATTTTGTACAACTTTCGTCGACGAAGTATTATCAGTTGTGACATTTATTAACGCTATTTAAAACACGTAGCATACAAACTTATAAATCTCGTTTGTAATATAACAGTTTATAAGTTGTAAACCTATTTAACTTTTTTATAGTAACAGGTAAATCCTTTCAAAGTAACCGTTATCGAATATGTTTTAACGATAGTCACGATAATAAGTGTATACGCTTAACAGGGGGAATGATTATTAAGCGATGCCCGGGATCGGGTTCGCGCAAACAGAGACGTTTGAACCTAAGGATCGGTACGGTTGAGGCCGTGTGAACGCGTTCGTGTCGGCATTAATTGAACTTTGCTCGATAAGCATTACGGGATTTCATGCAAAAGAAAATCTTTCGGCGCGTTAAGATCATCCGGTGAGACAAGAATCCTTTTCCTTCGAGTGTGTTCATTCGGTCGGTTGTCGCGTTCACGCTATGCGATAATTAGGAAACGATTAATTTCGCTCCGCGTAACACGTCGTTACAAATGGGATTTGATACAACCAACAGTTTATCTGATGAACAAAAACATATTACCCTGAGCACGAACGACGTAATGCGGTAAAGAAAATACGTAGTTAACAGCGCCAGTGAAACGATAAAAGCTGTTGTTCCTCAAGGTGTAAAAATTCGTCTTATGCCTCTAAACGCATATGAATATCGCGTAATTTGTTTAGGGCCTTCGAATCGAGACTGAAATTCGTTTGTTTCAAATTTCAGATTTTGCAGATTGCACGAAGTATTCACTTTACATCGGTATTTATGTATCAGTGGATTCTTGAGGATGCTGGCTAAGATACTTGCGAGACGTTGCGTTATTTCTTTGCAGAAGATACATCTGTCATTAGGTATAGAAGAATCTTCTTGTCTTGACGATTGTATTATACCTTCCGTGATTTTTCCACTTCACTATTAACGTACATACTCCTTGCAATGTTCATCGTTATCCTTTCATATACCTCGGTATCTGAAGGCTTGAACTGCCATGTTTCAGAAGCTTTTATCCGCTCAGGAACAGCTTATATTCACAAAAGTAATTATTCCTCAAACCCGTCTCTCAATACTTGATCCTAAAGTTTCGACATGTTCTATCCTCTACGATTCTCCAAGTTCATTTTCTCAGATTACACATGTTTATTATCATTGCAGGTACTTTGGATTTCTAGAGTCTACCCTGCAACACTCTGCGACCTTTCATCCATCCAAGAGGAGTTCACATCCGCAAAAAGCAGGCGATCATTGCTCTTCAAGCACCTTCTCATATCTGGTTTCCCAAGTTTCACCATGTTCGTCTTCCATGATAATGCTACAACTGAATGAATGAACTACAATGCTACAATGAGAAAACCATGAAACACGAAAAATTACAAACTGGTAGTTCTAGTATCGAAACGTTCTACGCAACAAACCAATCTACCAACCTCCCCACCCAACTACAACTTCCACAAAGGACTAACTGTTCCAGGCGAGTCAACGCATGGACAAACGTTACAACCATAAACATCCAAACGAAGTCTCAGCGTTGTTTGCTTACCTTTCACCTCCCTCTACACTTTCAACCAGAGGCCTGATTTCAATTCACCGTTGAATCACGGTAACCTGACGTTCGATTGCACTTTTTCAAACGCCCATTACCCCGGAGATCCGGCGTGGAGGGTGGCCAGGTCGTTACCTATGGGTGTCGAGGTGGTATGATAGTCACGGCATACGTGATCAGGCGCGTGAGCGAACTGCCAAGGCACGCGTCGCCGTGCCGGAGTACGTAATTATCATAGGGAAGTTAGGGTTGCCTTCGGATACACATACACATATATACACATGTGTAAATACATATGTATACGTATGTGTGCACAGATGTAGGAATATATGTACACGTGGGAGAGAGGTCGAGGGTTGGTCGACTTGGGTCAGCAAGTCACGCGAGGCACGCTCGTGGCGGACGTGGAAACAGGGAGGAGTACTTTTATTGTTCTACTAGTTGTCTTAGAGTCGCTTTTCCTGGCCACTGGGCAGACCGGTTGAGAACGGAGGTCGATATCTATGCCTGGACGAACCTTTTACCCTCGTGCATGCCTGTTCCTTTCGTGGAACATGTCTGACCTTTCGTGTGACTTCTCGATCGCCAATTTTTTGAGCACTTTCAGACTGCCGTACAGGTGTGGAGAACTGGACGAAGGTATCGGATCGGAGATTTTTGATTTTGAAGATAACGCGGAGAATTTCCTTCCGGAAAATTTGTGCTATAGAGATGATTTAAATGTCAATTATTCTTGTCGTTGAATCGTAGTAGAAATTAGTAAGACGACGATGATCGATAGTAATAAGATTCTAAATCTAAAGTGGATTTTCTTTTCTTAGGGAATTTTTGTGCGGTGTCCAAGAGTAAGCAAGTAAAAGATAAATGTCGGAGCTGATAATATTGCAAAGCAACACAGCGCCTGGTATATTCGCCTATGGTTACGCAACAGAGTCGCCAGTTTCTTCCGAAGAAATCGCGTGAACAAAATGCGCCGTGGAGCTTCCTTCCATCGATAAGAAGTATACAAGCGTAATCCACCATAAGTTTCGGCGAACACGCGATCAACGTTAATGACTCTGCTCGAATTACCACGGGGAACGTATATAAGTATCTGGAATATTCGTTTATGGCCTAGTGAACCTATCGTTGGATAGTTTATCAGCAGACCGCGGGTTTTTGATGCATGTGTGCGAAATTCAAGTATGCAAAAATGCACAGAACGCATATCAAATATTCAAAGTAGAGCTTTGTTTTTTAACGTTTGATAACTTTTTAATAACGTTTTCGATGTCGAACCTCTATTTAAATTCTATTTCTGTAATTTTTTCATCTCTCTAAAAATCTACAAAGATATAAATTTGCATAAAAATCTGCAGTCTATTCATCGCCATCCACCACCTCGAAGAAATGGGAAGAGTATCGAAGAAGATATCGTCGTATCGTTGGGAACGCATTCTAAATTATTTTCGACAGAAAGAGATATTGTTAGAAGAAGAGCAAATTAATTTGGCCTGTGAGAGGTGTGCGGACGAAAGGGTAGCTTGTAATTTCAATTTGACGCGAGAGCCACAAAGTGGCCCGGGGCCAACACGCGTCGTCGCGTAATTTCACGAGGTTCCTGCTGACGATGGTTTCGTTCCCTTTCGCGTTGCCCCGTGATGTGTAAACCGAGTCAAAGGAAGTTGGCCACGATCAGAACGATGTTGACGATTTGCGAGCTTGCTGGAGACGTTGATGCGTGAAATGATAAAAGGCGAGGTGTAGAGACTGAGTAAGCTAGGATTTTGCAGTGTAGTAACAGAAGGTGTTGGGTCACCGGTTCCAGAGAAATTTTCGCTAACTCAGAGTTTGCTGACTTTCACGATAAACAATGAATGTTATAGGACTTCTAGAATTTTAATTTCTCTTGTGTTTGCAATTGAAAGCTGAGGAAACGATCACCGCTAATAGTTTCCTTCGTCGTTCTATCAGACTATGGTAATCACCTTTCGCGTTACATTTCGAGTTTCCAATATTATGATAAACAAACGACAAGGCCGACCATGTAAATTTATTTAGGAGGGGAAAATTTACATGAATTCACGAGCCAGTTTGTTTGATAACATTTTGCCTTTTGTATCAAAAACAGTCAGTAAAATTCCTATATCTGAAAAGAAAGCGAGCCTTGTGTTAAATAAATGATAAAAATGAATCATACGCGAAGTCTGTATATTAGAAGAATTGAAATATAATAAGAACTGTAAATTGAAAGTTTTGTGCGAGCGAAATAATTTGAAATTCTGACGCTCTTTTTGTAATATCGGACGTAATTATCGTACGATAAGTAGAATTTCACAATCTAAAAGGGACCATAAATAAATATGGATACGAGCTCGTAATTGTACGAATATAAGTAATATAAATGAATGAAATTGAACTTCAAGAACTACAAGAAAAAACATAACAAAGACATCTAGAAAAATACGAAGAAAGAATACTATCGACTCTTAAACGCTAAAACAAGCAATGACTATAAAATCGATCGTAAAATAATGAAGTATAACATTTTTACCGAATAAGTCAAACGGACAGACAAGTCTTTTACCGCTTAAATCCTTGAAAGTATGCCGTAGCAAATTTGTAAAATTATTATACAATACTAAAAATTACCATTTACCTATATCGGCTATAGTACTCTGATAACTGTAGCGTTAAATCTTTCCTTATAAAACGTATTTTGATTGATTCATTACTAATGTGTTTGATAAAATTAGTGACAAGTATTTGTAATTGATTTTTATATCAATTTGTCATACATTTTTCTACTTTTCTTTTTTTTTTAATAGTAATATCACTCGTTCCATTTTGAGATATCAAGATACATTTGAAGTTTATTTGGAGAAAATTTCTATCTATACTTTCTCTATCCAATTCTGTAAGATATCAATCAAACTGAAAACAACCGTAATAAGAGAAAAGTATTAATTTGTAATCATAGAGTCGTACGTTTAAAGAATTGAGAAGGTAATTTAAATGAAAAGTGACCAAAGTTTCCGAAAGATTATCTGTATCCATAGTACCGTGTTCTTCGTTCTTCAGTTTTGATTTGAAAATGCTATCGCTGTGTGTACGATCCGCACGTGCGAACGAGACCATCAATTCCCTCTTTGACAACTGATCCATGGTGATTGCAATCTAACGAGGCGTCGAAACCACAAGCCGTTTACATCAAACCACCCCAAGCTAAACCTCTGAACTCCGCGAAATGATTGTGTCACTACGTATACCATGGAACCGGCCAATGTACCTGCTTAATGTGCGATCTTTCTGGTTCGTACAAACATCCACTCTTACAGTTATTATCTCTACGATGATTTACCTCCCAATTTTGTTACTAACGAGCACTGCTTTTATACGTTCAAATCTTTCCTATTAAATCTTTCAGAATTCACATTCGCTTCTTCAAACCATAAAGAAACGGGTAGTCCTGTTTCTTTAAGGAGTTCCTTAAGAAGGAACTGTCCTTCGCTTTGCTATTTCCTATCAAGCAAACCTACCTCCGTACACCTTTAATTTCCCATAAAGTGATTCGAAACCGATATTCGCTTTCTCAAAGCAGACAAAAACGTCGAACAAAGAACATCCTACTATTCCTGAACTCCACTTCGCCTTTCATTTAAACCAAATCCAATTTACCTACCAAATTACCTTTTCCAGATCACAATTCCTCCATAGTTTCCAATATGCAAATCCACGCACAACTCTATATCCTTTTCTTTCAGCCATAAAATCTTCCAAAACCAACTTCCCACTCCGAGGACTCAAGATAAAATACCATCCTCCAATTCGTCCCTCTCTTCTTCGCCAAACCTCTGAATAGCGGAGAGTCAAAGCGTTAATTCGCTCTTTGCCAGCTGATCCATGGCGTTGTAACCTGGCCGGGCGTCCAGAAGCCGTTTATAACAAGCTGCCCGCGGGCAGGGCTCTCTGATCTCCGCGAGATGATTGTGCCAGCGCAGTCCACAGGGTGGGGCCTGGCTGTTCGGTGTTGCCGCGCGGCCAAGCGTCTCTACACAGCCCCCGGGGCTTGCTCTCTCTCTCTCTCTCTCTCTCTCTCTCTCTCTCGACGACAAAGGGGCCGCGGTTCAACGCGCCACAAAGCGCCGGGACGCCCACTCACACCCCGTCCTCACACACACCTACACGCACACATAATTCCCACATATACAAAGGCACATACAATCCAGTCTCATACATGGACATATCAAAGATATACACACACATGACATGCGTGCACACGTACGCACACGGAGGTATACATGCGTGCATCCACATATGCATAGGTAGAGTCACACAGATATATGTATAAATACTTGTATTCTATATATGCATATATATTATATACACACACACATACGTATGTGTATAAGGAGAAATATATATGTATATAACTGGACTGAGGATATTTATGCAAATTGGTATTTTTATTGAACACAACTAAAAGAGCAGAGATCCGGGCAGAGGTTTGTTTCGTCTAACAGACGTTAGAATAGATAATGTATTCTGGATATTTCGTATATGTTTGCAATTACAGGAAGCGCGTTCTCTGCACTTTTGCACCTTTAAATTTTCCATAAAAAATCCGCAGCACATATGCGAATATACCGTGTTCCATGTATTACGCTCTTATACAGATACGTGTACAGCTGCGTATATGTATGGGCAGAGAGTCGTAGATTCGAATACAAAGGCGAGAGAAGAAGGCAGGAGTCGCGACGCGTGAACTTGCACCCAGAGGCGCCTCCGACCACCCTTTGGCCGGGCTGTATGTAGCGAATCGAGAACGGGGAGAAGGAAAATCTGGAGGTGGAGAAGGGAGAAGGAGGGACTGGAGTCCTAGCACCCGTGGCCGATAAGATGGCAACAAGGATCGATTCGTAGAGACGACTTCTCTCTGGCGGTTTCGGTTACGAGGCTTCTTATGGTAGAGTTATTGGGGTTTGTTAGGTTCTTCCTGGAATTTCTGCATAGATTTTCTACTCTAACCGTTAGCCACATCTGTCTGTCTTTTCTTCTTCATTAGCTTTTCTATTTCAAAATCGCTTCTTCTTTGGGAAGAGCACGATGACAAAAACGGGGAATTTTTCTCCAAAAAACGATCAAGATTAGAAACGATCAAAGAAATGTTTAGCCTGTTTAAGATCTGCTGGCAAAAATCGATAAATCATCTACATTCTATCTTTTGCGTGGTGTTCTAGAGGAAGCCATTTCGACAAATCGACCAGCTACAATTTCAAGAAACACCGTCACTTACACAGCAACAGGAACATTCTACGACGTATGAACGTCAGGTCGAAACGATTATTCCTACCACGAACTACTGCAAACGTCCGAAAGTACGAACCTCCGATCATAACGATAGAACGTCAAATTACTATGAACTAGGAATAACGAAAGAAACTTACCCTGTCCAGGAGCTGGCGACGTGGCGTGGCTCCAGCCTCCTTTGTACGAGCTGCTGGCATCTGTAACGCGAAGGAAAAGAGAAGCTCGCATAAATACGAATCACAGAATCATCAAAATAAATCTTTCGACGCTCAGACGTCATAATTTCAATGAAAATAACAGTTTACAACACGATGTTGAGAGAAAAGCAGCACATCGATCGAGCTATAAAATGCAGCCCAGGCACGTGTTACATTCGCTTCGCGATCCCTCACGAGAGATTACACAATTTTCTTTTTCTCTGTTTTTTAGGTCAAGTTATTAGAAGACGTATACCGTCTGCAATTGCAAGGTAATCAGTTCTGTGAATCGCTTGGTGGCCGTAAAGTATATCTGATCGCCGCCTTCCAGCGAGTTTCGTTGAAAAACAATTCCTTAAGAAAATCTTTACGACCCCTTAACGATACACCGCCTTCTTCCAAGTCCGTGCACTTTGGAAAATATGATCCACCGGCCTCGACGATCGATTAAAATCGCTTTTCGCTTGGCGAGAGGACGGTGCTTGCGAAGTTTGCGTTCCGATCGTCGAGAACAGTTTCTTCGATTATCGTTAGAATGGCTCAAAATTACCGAGTCACGTTTGCTACGATATTCTGTCCATTGCCATATTCTTACATCTGTGGTCCAACGTCTCGTCATACTGTGGCTGACTGCTCTATGCATTTTTCAACAGATTAAAATACCTCTTCTAATTCTTAGATATCAAATTTCCACATTACATTTAGTTTCTCGCGATATTACGTAATCAGCCATATGCGTTACATAAATGACATTTATATTTTTGCTAACAAAGTATATTTATGTATTATTTTTATATATATCTACATATTTGCTAACAACATGCAACGCTATTTTAAACAAATACAAATAAAATAGAGCAATAGCACTGTGATGTGATATTGGATGATATTGGACCATAAATACAAGAAGATGAGCAGAGGAATTTTTTTGTATATTGTATAAGAATGAATTTATAAGAATGCCATATAGCGGTATCCAAATATTAATGCGAATCACTGTACCGTTTTTTATTATATTTTCCAAATACTGAAATACTCTACCTATATTCTGTATATCTAAAATCTGCTATATTTATCCGAACACCTATATTTATCTAAGATATTTATGTTAACACTGCTGTCACGGTGGTGATCGAAACGCGTGCACGGTATTGGTTTCAGGGACGTCGCAGGATCATCCCTTAGGAACCTTCGGTCGATTCTTCCGGCGGTGTTTCGAGCGCCGCCGGTCTGTTTGCAGACAGATATATTTTCATTTGGCAGTTATTGGCACGAGGGTGGCTCCCATGTGTATACACACGCGGTACGGTACGTCATGCTCGCAGAAAGTCCGTCTTTCTGTGCAAACAGAAGGCCTAGGTGTACGAAACGAGTCAACCTTTCGTCTTTACTATCCCCTTCATTTGATCTGGAGACCATGTTCCATTAATAGGGCCTCGGATTTCACGTTCACGAAAACGTCAGGGACTATTCGTGCCCTAATGTACCGTTTCAGCCTGCGAATCATCTACTCTCTTCCAATTACCTGCTCTCTTCTCTGGCTTTTCTAGTTACGTCTATTCGCATTAGAGGGGAGAGCTAATCTTTTTTAACGGATCGTCGCCACCTTTTTAAGCAAGTGAATGGTGGAATTATTTGCGGATTGTTGTATTCGCCGAGCTTCGTTTATGATACATTTTTTATTCAGATAAAATACCAGCAAATTTCATTATAAAGTTAGCGAAGAGCAACAGAAGGAGCCTCGAGTGGTTCGAGTAAGATGACCTGTTTTTCTTTTCTTACAAATAAATATAGAAATAAGTCCTTCGTAATGAAACTATAATCTTATTGTAAAATTTATTTACTGTTATTTGTTACACGAGGTTGTCACGTAGTATTGATAAAAATAATCTTTTTGCAAGGAAGACTAGAATCAGCTTGTCTTATTCGCCACGAAGAACTTTATCGTCCAAAGTCTGTGAATCTCTTTATTTAAGAAACTGAAAGGTGTCAGCCCCTTCAGCATCAAACGCGACAGAGAGAACAGAGAGTATCATTGGAAAAATCAAGCTATTCTTTTTTGTTATTTCGATGCATTCACTTGTCGCGAGGTTCCATGCACGCCATACAGCGTCAAACGAAACCATAGTGCCACGTGGTCGCACATGGATCATCGCTGGATCTAGATCGTCGTTATCGATTTATATCTTTTATATCTCGATCTTGTTCTCACTTTTGCGAACGAACAGAATTTATAGCGTTTTAAAAAAGTATTCAACGTAAAATTGGGACAAGAAATTTATTAATAAGACTTTCTTTTAGCGTTACGAAGTATAACAAAAGAATCTCTGAACTAAGAAAAACGTACACGATAGGAAGAAACGATAGATGAAATTTTAGAAGAAACAAAATTTGATCGAAACGATGAACAAAACGTGACAGGTATGACTCTGAGAACTGAAAATACAAAAATATTCTAAAAATGTCAGAAGACGTTAAATTGAATAGATTGCTCGACCAGGTCGTATCAGGTCGATTAATTTCAAACTAAATTAATATTTCGATCGAAATATACTTTTGTTACACTGTTTACAGAATCAGCTGCCAAGGGATCGACATCACCGGATTAATGGAGCGCATGGGGGCCCAAACGAAAGCCAGCCTCGCATAAAATAAAGAACCGCGCAAAGCTGAACGTGTTTCACATACGCAAATCGACGAACGTACCGGCGAACAGCATGGATAGATTGGTGAACGCCGTGGTGCGTGGGAGTTCCGCGGCGGTGGTCCCGCTGCTCTTAAGGTCCAGCATCGCGTGGCGTTGGCCCGTGTACCAGCAATCGCTGGATACGCTGGCCTACACGGGATATCTACACCCCCCTGTAGTGTCTCGAAATCACGGCACTACGAACGTCCAAACCGCTGGTAACCCCGTCGCCGACCAATCAAAACGTCTTCTCATAATCAAACAAGTATACCTCTCGATGAAGTGAAGAGAATGCAACCGAACCAAATGACCGAAACCTACTTCGAACTCGTTCGAACGGAACTTCTGGAAGAGTGTAAACTTAATCGACCAGATGTTACGAGGTTTACACGGTGGCGTCTACCTTCTCGATATCGATATTAATAATAAAAATCACGACACAAAGGAGGATCACGAAGAACGAATTCGATCGTTCGAATCTACGATACGAGTTGGTTGTCTGCGCGATAAGGGCGCCGATCATCTTGGCGACCCGCTCTGAGTGACACTGGCGGTCGAGGAACGTTTCTAGGGGCAGTGACGATAATCGTGCAACCTTGTCTCCGCCCATGAGTCTGGTTTTCGTTGAACGAGGCAATAGAACGGCCACCAGGGGTTGGCTCGTTGATGTGGCAAGGTAGGCGGGGTTTATGCTTGGACTTACACCCTCGAACCAAGGGGCGGATGAACGCCTGCGCTCTGTATAGAGTGAGAACCCTGTATACAGAGCGTGCGAGGGGTTAAAGAAGATGAGAAAGCGAGAGGAGAGTAAAAGAGGGCTGAGAACGAAGAGAGACGAAGTGTATGCCTATGTGTGTGTAGAGATGTGGAAATGTGTGTATGAAGAGGAAGAGCGACGGTACCAGGTTGCTAGGTGGCCGGGCACGAACGTACCGGACCTCCTGCACTTACCGACCGGCGTTGTCGACGACGTAGTTTGCCCCGGTAACGACGTGCCACCGGTTCCCTTCCGGAACAAACCCTCTGTGGTAACGGTGCCCGTTTAGAGAGAGAATGGTCAGGGAATTTTGGCAGTAATGGGCCAAGGTGTTTCCATTATTCTTCGCTTCGGACATTTTCTATGCTTCTTTCTTTTTACACCTTTACGGCCTTTACGCGGTTCGCAGTTCTTCTTAATTTTTGTTTGTCTACTTAGGTGGTTAGCGTTGTTCGTTTGATTTTGTCCTTTCTTCCTTTTTTGTATCTTGGAATTTCTTGGAACATCATAGGCTGATTCTTTGCAGGTGGGAGACGAGGAAGGAATCTGACAACTTTCAAGAGAACGAATCCTTGAGCTTTCTTTTCCTTTCTTCTGTTTCTTGCTCTCGACAAGAAGGATTAGAGGAATTACTTGGCAAGATCGGGACAAAGCATTCCCATTATTTTTCAACCTGCGTGTTTTCCACGCTTTTGTCTCTCTATGATCTTTGCGTGTTCTAAAACTTCTTTTTTGTTCTTTGTTTTTCTTTGTGTCTTGTACAATTTCTTGGACAGAGAAAGCAGGGGCAGTCGAGGACTTTATTTCTTCTGCTTGGTTCAATTTAATAAGAAAGATCGGGGATGTTCCCTTTCCCTTTCGTCTCCTAAAACGTTTCTAACAAACTACCCTTTAAACCGAAAACAACGCGGAGAACTGATTCCTATTGATCAACGAATTTTCCACGGTTGTAAATGCGAAACATTGGAATTATGTGGTGAATATACAATAGCGAACGCGGGCGATCGCAAGCTGTTTCGAGCGTGTTACATCGTAAACTTTCTTTGTCAGCATTATAATTGTGGATAAATAATCAATTAATTAAGACAGCCTCATGTTTTCGCGGTGCAAAGCAGATTTTATGGAAATCACCGTGGATGTTATAACCACCCCTATGGGGCGGTGGTGGCCAGAGGCAAAGGGAGTAATTGCAATGGAATGCAAATTGCGTTAATAACGGGGTCATCGCGTAATTTTCATCGCGACCGTTGCCCGCGGTACCCGACGGTATAATTATTATAATTTCCCGGTGAAAATATCGGCCCGTTAAACGATACCCATTGACAAGGGAAATCTGCGGCGACCATCGATCGACCGGCCAATGTGGCGAATTAAAAGCTGATTTCTACGATCTCTATCTCTGCTTTCGATATCGTTCGTTCATCGTACAACATGCGAAACAACTGTAACGTTTCGGTATTTCTTGCATCGAGTTTTCATTATACAAACCTCTGCGAAGTGCTGTTCTAATAATATTGAGAATTTTCGGTGTTGGTACTTCAGAGGTGTTTCACCATATACAACGCTCACTACGTGCATTGCACATTTTTTTCAATATTTTCAGTTCTCTGAAAGTTTCTCGTCGACTGTTGGAACAACTCTGCTCTTCCAAAACTGCCTCTTGCCTTAAAATGGCTAAAACATAGCAATGTAGCGATGCAGAAAAATTTAAGATACTTTTGCCGATGCTTTCATCTTTGTTGTACTTTATATTCATTTGACATTTTGTAGAAACTGTTAAAAACCGACGTTAAGCTTTTCTGTAAATATTCACTTTAGCGACGAAATTTATACGGCGAAAAGTATCCCAATAGGACTGTACCCAGCGCAAAGATGTTTTGCAAAGTAGACCAACGATGGCACACAACACAATGGAAAATATTCACGCAAAAAGGCAAAATTTGAAGAGGAGAGTCAGCCTCTGGCTACAAGAAGACGGAACACGTATTGAAGATCTATTATCATTTGCTGTATTTGTTTGTGGAGACTCGCGGTGCGTGTGTAGATCTTTTGTCAACATTGACAACACGCTTTTTTATTTGTGAATCATGGAGCAAAGGATTAGAGGGAATATTAATCCTCTATGTTCTATATTCTATGTTATATATGATATGTTCTTATGGATTTCCATGAGTAAGCGGATTTAACGTTCGATCTACCATTTTTTTTCTTTTTTGCAGAAAAAGCTTGTACGAGGTAAGCTGTGGCTCGTGTGTCGTTCGAGGTTTGAGCATCACTGTGCGCGCCTTTGCTTATGCTGACCTCCTTTCGTTCGTGTAAGAAAGTTTGCTCGCGTGCAGGGATATTTTGGCCAAATTTTAATCGCCAGTAATTGAAAAACAATTTTGTTATTCTTCATTTTCGACTTATTTCCACTTCAAAGATCATCCTTTAAATTTCCTGACATCTGCAGCCGGACACCCTGTGTATAATGAGAAAAGTGACGCGGGGCAAGATTATTTGAGTCAGCTCAGTTTCAAGCATGATCTTTGCACAGAATAATCATACTAATTTTATATTGTGACATGATAATATAAGAATGAGAGTTACTTGAATCAAGTAAGAATTTCAGATAAAGAAACGTAGGAATTTCATAATCATTTTCAGATTATGAAAATTGTCTTTTGAACTGTGCAATAGGTAGCTTGAAATTGGAGAATGCAAAACTAATGCGAACTTGTTATTTCGATACGAAGCATCCTTCCAAGTATCCAGCGGCTATTGGTCGAATCTTGGAATACGCTTGGAACAGCGAGACCTGTGTGAAACTGCTTGGCGATCCGATGAAAATGTGTGTTACGTGAACTTAAAATCCAAGCAACTTGATTTTGAGAGCTGATCAAGGTTTTACACAAAAGAACGAGAAAGTTATGCAAATTTACAAGCTGGCGTTTTGTACTTACAAATTGTGTAATCTCCAATGTACGCACATACATTTTCAGTAACGTGCCAATTCTCGAACCGAGAGTTCTCCTCCTTTTATTTTATTTTCGTCTATTTCTTTCGTTCTGTGCTATTCTCTAAAAAAGTACTTTATCAAAGTAAAACGGGGACCGATTAAAAAGCCATCAAGACGATCGATTTCGAGGCAGGGCTTTTCGCGGAATATCGTGAAACGAGGGGGTGAAAGGACGATGAAGTTGAAAGTGGTCAGGGTGCGTGCGTGGCCACGTCGATGGTTCTCGTTTGCCTGCTTATGTCCGTGATTCACGCCAGCAGGATATCCCGTGCAACCGGAGGTCGAGTCGAAGAATATCAGTTCTGATCGTGCTTGTTACACGACCAGTCGATTCATGACTTAATACCAGAATCATCGTTCTCTACCTTGCGATATCATAAATTATTCGAGCCTGCTTTTCACTGCCTTATTTTTGCCTGCTATTACGAACTAACAATTCCCCCATTTTTTTATTTTAATCAACTAGCGGTAAACCGAAGCAATAAATCAATCTAGTAGATACAGCATCAGGTATAAAATATTCATATGTAAAATGTAAAAAATATGGAGCGGCCGATAATTCTTAAGCGAAACAACTATCGACCATCTCGTTCGCTTTTTTCCTACAAATTTTTCCTTTCGGCTTCGCCTTTCTCTCTACGATCCAAAGATACAAAACGCTGTATTATGCTACGCTACTATACGAGACGTTATATAATATGATATTTGAAATACTCTGATTCTAAAAGTATAACGTACTCTATGGTATTAAAAAATATGCCAAATTTTCAAATACGACAGTACTTAAAAACTTTTCTTCCGTGTGCCATTTTTATCAGCGGTGACCTAAACATACGATTTAATTATGCTCGATTCAGCGGAGTTAATGGTAGAAGTTTGCTGGTCAGATAATACTAAGTCACTAGTTCAGATTTCAGATAAGCTTGGAATTTATCTGGAACGGAAAATCAGAGAGTTTCCTAGTAATTTTAGTTTCCTAATCTTTTATCAGACCCTTTTCTTTTTCTCTAGCATTTCGTATAAGGGTTGTATAGCGGGGCTCCCTAAACTGATGCGATCGACGAACGTCGAAGGCTGAAAGTGGCTGTGGCGGCAGCATCGACAGCTCCCATTAAAGTGTTTATAACCGTGGTTCACGTTATCAGGACACCCTACCTTTCATCGCGATGAAATATTTTCTAGGTGAAGAGTTTTCGTAAAGGACAGAGAATTCGTAAAGAATTTCCAATTTTTCGAACAGATTCCTCCTTGCCTTAATTATCATTGACGAACTTAACCAGTCATTAATAAATTTTCCATTTCTTTTGCAAGATCAAGTCTTCTGCGTCGTCCTCTTTTTGTCCTTGATAAATTTTCAATTAGTTTTTAATTACCGAAAACAATTTACCAATTCTTTAAATATTTTTGCGATTTTTATCGATTATGTTATTATAAATATTAAATTATACATATACCTAATACAGAAAGTAAAATACTCACATACTTGCTACAAGCGCCGTTCGCTGCTTGCTGTTCTAACGAAAAAACAAAAAACTGAATACTCATTTCCACCCCACCGCCCTTTCTTCATCCAAACTACCCCATGGAAGGGCGTCGCCGTTCGACGTCCGTCGAAGGCTGAAAAGTGGCCAGCGTAGCCACTGCGCTATAGTTACAGCTCCCATTAACCATTTACAGTCGTGATTCATTGTAAACAGGGCGGGAGAGATCACTATATAGGAGTCTGTCAGTGTTGGAATGCCTGTTTCCCGTATTTTGTACATAATTAGACAGACTACGTGACATTCGGAGAAGAAGTTCATTATACGTTATTTCTTCTTTCTTTTTTCTTCATATTTCTTTTTAAAGAGACGTTTGAATTTTGATTTTACTATACGATACCGTGGAGAAATTTCCAAGCTCTGTTTTACTTCTAAAGATACCCAGGCAAAGGAAACAATTTTATTAAATATTAAAGAATAGACTGCGAGTTTATATGCAATTTCGTACCTTTACAAACACGACTAAAGAATTTGCTTTATGAAGTTAGAACGTCGCAAGTAACACTCCGCTCCGAGTATTTCTTCACAGTCCTTTGTATATTCTGTACGATTTGTGGATTTCTTCACTTCCAAATTCATTACAACCGCATAAAAATCCACGGTGCAATTATGAAATTTAGACGTCCGCTTTAAATTTCGTTTCAACGTTGGATGCTCCATCTAATCTCGGCCTATGAAAATATTACATACTCGATGGAAAACGGCTCGATCGAAGGCACAAAACGGTACCAATGCATTCAAAATCCATTTCTCTTCGCTCTCTCCCTATAAATGTACGGTAATAAATCGTGAACCCTACGAAGCCTAAAATCGACTCCCATAGCAGAAGGTCCACGTCGACATCCGACGTCCGTGGACCGAGACGGAGGAACGCGTTGTGCGACGTGTGCGAACGTGGAAGGGGGATGGTCGTCGCGGATACCCTTCGACCCCGACACGCGGACACTCGAGAGCGATCGCGCGTTAAATGCGCCACTGGCCGCACGCGGTCGCGTGGCGCGCGCGTGCCCTTCTCCTGGGGGTTCGTCGTTCCAAAGGATGCCTCAAATGAACTGAGGAAACGCATGCGGCAGAGTGTGTACGTGCATACCAGTCTTCGGACATTTTATTCGAACGAAATATTTTTATTTATTCTTTATATCTTTACGTATTCCTGTGGTTTTATATTTCTATCGTATCTTTGTATATTTATTACGCAACGAAATTCGACACATTCGGGTTAGGTTCGGGTTAGTATTCTATGAACGTTTCAACCAGTTATCCGTTTTTGACGAGTATACTCGTCACGAAGAAATGGCGATATTTCGTCTTACGACGAGTATACTCGTCACGAAGAAATGGCGATATTTCGTCTTACGACGAGTATACTCGTCACGAAGAAATGGCGATATTTCGTCTTACGACGAGTATACTCGTCACGAAGAAATGGCGATATTTCGTCTTACGACGAGTATACTCGTCACGAAGAAATGGCGATATTTCGTCTTACGACGAGTATACTCGTCACGAAGAAATGACGATATTTCGTCTTACGACGAGTACACTCGTCACGAAGAAATGGCGATATTTCGTCTTACGACGAGTATACTCGTCACGAAGAAATGGCAATATTTCGTCTTACGACGAGTATACTCGTCATGTAAAAAAAAGAAAAATGAAACGATCGTTTCATTGCAACTTAATTCTATATTATAACAGTCATACATATTCCGCGTTTGACGAGTATACTCGTCGTCGCTTACTTTCTCCGAGACATTCTAGCTATACACTGTTCGGAGAGGTCGAAACAGCTAACTGGTTAAAGATACCTGGAATATTCTCACAAACGTCTTAACTCGTAATCGGTAGCATTGGGCCATTGGGAACAATAACGATTTTTTTAGATTATCTAATATTAGAGTTTTTAATATAGTTGAATACTATAGCATGGCGAAGAATGTAACAGGCAAAATAGAATGAAATAGCCAAAATTTTAGTGATCTAATATAAATTATTATAGTCATTCGAAGAATATTACTCCGTAGGTGGATCTCCGTTTATTTGAACTCCACTTTTAGAACTAAATGTCCGATTAGCTAAACTTTTGTTCATTCGATTCGTTTACCCGGACATAAGCTTCTATTATGTGAATTATTCGTCCTCCGGCAAATTCGCATAGGGGTTTACCGTATCGTACGTCCAATGTAATATTCTTTCGATTGATATTTTGTGATATCGAGATTTCGCGGTTGCAGAGGCATCGAAGTCGGAAGGAAAGAGTCAAGGGAGAAACGTTGGCGTGTCTGGCGTCCATTGACCACCCTATGGTACGTCGTCTGAGTTGAATTTGAATAATGAATATATTAGCACGTTCAGCCTGTCGTATGATTTTGATACAAATCCTTGAGAGGCAGAGTTATGGCAGACATATGGTGAGTCATTTATGACGAACTGACCGGATATGTTTCTTATATTTAGAAGTGGTGGCAAGTGCCACGTTGCAAATATTACGTCCAGTCACAAATTATTACTATGAAGAGGAACGTTATGAAATAATGATCACCTTGTAACACAGTTTTAATATTTTGTAACGAATAATATATATATTTTTTTCTCTTATTTCATCCTGTCTCGTTTTCTTTTCTCTTTTTCTATCTTTTTCTTATTATCCTTTATTATCTTATTATCTTATTTCCTCCTAATTTCTTTGAAAAAGAGCTTCTTCAAAAATTCTTACGTTCTTTTCCCCTCTTCTCTCCTTCTTTCTCCTCTTTTTCTCAGTTTCTCTCTTTCCAAATACGCATTTAAAAGAAGTTAGATTTTTCAAAAATTGTTGCCACCGTGTCGAGTCATCCTCGTTCACCAAATTACACGGTTCCTTAAAATCTTCCATCCCCCGCTCCCCCAAGGAACCTTCTCGAACTCTTGCAAACTCCTTCAACCACCCCATTCACCAATCCTATCGCTATTGCCCACCCTACTCTCCGTCCCAATTGCCTCGATCAAGCTAACAAAAGTGGATGCCAAGCGAATCCTTCGAGTACCACATCATCCTGTCTCAATCAGTTCGAACTGTTCAGGGTCACTTGGAGAACGTTACTATCATCCAACATCGAGGGTAACAGAGTCAGAGGGAAGAAAATAGAGCGAGAAAGAGCAGGAAGGGTAACAGAAGCGACCGCGTGCCGCGATTTCCCCGCGTGCATTATCTTGAGATACCAAAGCGGCGTTACCAAAGCGGCTACTTCGGCGCGGTATCGGCGCTAGGGCGACGAGTATCATTGTGTCGCATGAAACATGACAGGGCCTGGGCTATTGTACGCGGGACGCGTAGGCTACGAGCCAGGGAACGGAACGACGAGGGAGCCAGTTACCCCCGCTACGTTTCCGTCCGCACAGAATCCAGCCATTCGCCACCCCTTACCACCCCCTTTTTGCTCTTCTCTCTCTCTCTCTCTTTTTCTCGCTTTGGACCTACGTAACACGATAAGAAGCGTGTCAGTTTTGTTGCGTTTGCGGATTGGACGGAGGGAAAACGTTCGTCCGGGACGTTTAAGCGTCAGATCAGATATACGTTCCCGAGACTGCGAGCAGATAATTCCTTGTATTCAATTTGTACAACGCGGTGAATGAAACGCAAAGGATAGCCACGAATCGAACAGCCTGATCGAGAGTTGTCTGATAAGAGGCTAGGAAATTGGGTTTTAGGGTTAGTCGTAATAGTCTTGCAAGGTCCTGTGCGCCTTTTTACTCGCCTCGTTGTGACAAGCTTTTACAGAGTGTGTTTCAGGGGCGAGGTTTCATCGACGAGTAATTAAAAGAGCAAACGTTGATCCGTGAACGTTTGGTGGAGAAACGTTTAAACAACAATTATTGTTACCTTCTATGAATAAAAACGTTCATATTCGGGATCTTCGATATTAGATTAGCGTTAGATTAATATTGGATTATAGATTAGTTATTTGGAACGAACAGATGAAATTCGTCAGAGACTTTTTGCTCGAAAGCGAGATTTTATCGTAGATGGTATCTGATTTATTCGTGCAAAAATACATCGATTGTCGTAGAACGAACGTTTTCTTGCAATTTTCTTTTCTGCAACGGCAACTTTGAATTTTTGCGACGGGTAAACATTTCGTTGAATTCACTTTGTCAGATTCCGAAGGGACGCGGTCCGAATTTATGAAGCCTTTTGCAGAGTATCTTTGCATAGGATTTTAAAGTCCCACGCATCCGTAGGCGCGCTCTTCTTGGCATGTTTACCGACCTGCACCCGGCATCCACACAAAGCCGAACGTTCGCGTTTACAAGCACCCCTGTCTCGATCACAATACACCCTTAACATCTATAAATTAGCCGATTTATCTTTTACTTGAATATATTCTATAATTATACGTCTTACGTTAATGGTAATATCTTGTGTACTTTGAAATTTGAAATTTGAAGTTGCAACTTCTTGATGGAGAGCTTTAAACGTTGAAGATTTATTCAAGTATAGAGATTTGAAAACTCAAATTCAATTCTTTTAAAGAGAAAAGACTATACATGTTGTATATTATCCGTCAAATTAATTTTCTAGGATGTCTGTAACTTCGATATAGGATCATCCACGAACTAAAATAGTGTGAAAAAGGAAAACCACAGAACGATACGATACCGTCATTTTCAACTTTTCCAAAATCTTTAACATTCGTATACGCAGTTCTAATGTAGAAAAAGTCATAGAAAAGCACACTGTACCATCATCGTCACAGTACATCACTATTCTGAAATTTCTCTAAAATTTTCTACACGTAATTCTAATATAATAAAAATTCTTATCTAAAACTGTGATGTATAAAACCCAGATACAAAATCGATTTAAAAACAAGGATGAGATACCATCGTCTTGAAAGTATTCCAAAATTACTGTACAATTTCACTCATCAGGAAAACATTTGAAGCAGTCCAATGACAAAATAAAAATCTATGTAACAAAGACACCCAGGTAAAATCAATCCTATACAAAATACAAGGATATAGGATAAAGAGGATAAACAAGATACAGAAGCCCAGCTACGAAGTCAATTTAAAAGGAAGGACGAGATACCACCGTCTTGAAAGTATTCCAAAATTATTGTACAATTTCACTCATCGGGAAAACATTTGAAGCAGTTTGAAGCAGACAAAATAAAAGCCTATGTAACAAAGACACCCAGGTAAAATTAATCCTATACAAAATACAAGGATATAGGATAAAGAGGATAAACAAAATACAGAAGCCCAGCTACGAAGTCAATTTAAAAGGAAGGACGAGATACCACCGTCTTGAAAGTATTCCCAAATTATTGTACAATTTCACTCATCGGGAAATCATTTGAAGCAGTTTGAAGCAGACAAAATAAAAGCCTATGTAACAAAGACACCCAGGTAAAATTAATCCTATACAAAATACAAGGATATAGGATAAAGAGGATAAACAAGATACAGAAGCCCAGCTACGAAGTCAATTTAAAAGGAAGGACGAGATATCACCGTCTTGAAAGTATTCCAAAATTATTGTACAATTTCACTCATCGGGAAAACATTTGAAGCAGTTTGAAGCAGACAAAATAAAAGCCTATGTACCAAAGACACCCAGGTAAAATTAATCCTATACAAAATACAAGGATATAGGATAAAGAGGATAAACAAGATACAGAAGCCCAGCTACGAAGTCAATTTAAAAGGAAGGACGAGATACCACCGTCTTGAAAGTATTCCAAAATTATTGTACAATTTCACTCATCGGGAAAACATTTGAAGCAGTTTGAAGCAGACAAAATAAAAGCCTATGTAACAAAGACACCCAGGTAAAATTAATCCTATACAAAATACAAGGATATAGGATAAAGAGGATAAATATAAATATAAAGATATAGAAGCCCAGCTACAGAGTCAATTTAAAAAGAAGGACGAGGTACCATCGTCTTGAAAATTCCAAAATTATTGTACAATTTCACTCATCAGGAAAACATTTGAAGCAGTCGAATGACGCGATAAGAACCTATGTAACAAGGACACTCACGCGATACAACGAACCGTATACACCAAGCAAAGAGCAAAAAAGAAGAACAGAAAGGAAGAAAGAAAAACGAGGTTTCCTGCGGGACGATCAGGATTCCGCGCTCGATTCGGTCGGATTGTCGGAGACGCGTGGAGAGCGCTATCCATGAAGAGGTCGTAGGGGCGCGGTTGTAGAAGCAAAGGCTATTAATTACGTCACGGAAGAACGCAGACGTTGGTTCAAACAAAGGCCCTCGCTTTCCATCTCCTCTGTCCCCGCCAACCTCCTCGCCGCTGCTACTCCAATGTCGAACTTACCAATGCGAACATTGCGCGTCGTTCGTGCACGCTTCGTATATCCAGAGCCTAATTACCACGGATTTGCATATCTCCAGTCGCGCTGGACCGAGCAACTTCGTGCTTTTGTCCCTGCCAACAGGATTTCCGGTTGCATCCGCTCCGTTGCTGCCCCCGGAAACCACGGCTAAAGAGACACCGTTCCGATAACATCGAGCTCCTGTTCGAATTTTCAAATTCTTCCTCGTTAAAAAGAAAAATGAAAAATGAAAATAGAAAGAAAAAAGAGGAGAATTAAAATAAAAGGGCGAAGCGTACCACGAGACAGGACGTTCCATTCTGTGGCATTGGCGGACGAGAAAGAGAGAGAAAGAAGGAGAGAGAGGAAGAAGAGGGGAAAAGGTACGTTGTACGGTGCAACGAGAATAAATGAATAGCGAAGAAGAAAACGTGGATGCTTTGGTGTGTGCATTCTGTCGTTGAGAAGTGCGAGAGGAGGTGCTTTAAAAATACACGAAGACAATTGGATATTCTGTTTCGGGTTTGGTCTGGTTTGTGGTGAAAGAGATTGGAGACAAAATTAGAAATTAGTTAATTAAGTGGAACGATGCGTACCAAGATCGTGGAGTCAATGGTTTGGTTTTGTTGTGATTTTTCTGAGTATTTGTTACAGAGAAATGTTACATATTTGGTGTAAATGTCTGCTTGTGTTTAAGAAGTCATTGCGTTTATTATATCTCGTGGTCCTTGAATTTTCATATCTCCACTTCGTCCTCGTTTGAACTCTATCGACGTGAGAATGATCTAGAAACAACCCTAAGTGGAGGATGCGAGGGGCAAGAAGGTTGAAGAAGGGACTTAAAGAAACCGAGTATGTGCGTGGTGACAAGAAGAGAAGACAAGTAGAGGGGAAGGTATACGAAGGAAGAACATAACAAGAAGAAAACGGAATATGCAAGGTGTTATCTACTCAACGATTGAAAAAGAAAATCAAGGTAACGTAAATAAATGCAACAGCGAGCAAGAGAAAGACCGAAGGTATGGCGATAGGAGGGAGAAGAAGGGAGAGATAGGCAGATGGAAAGGAGACCGGAAGAACGATTTTCGCTAAGAAAACAGTTATACATATACGGAAAGAAAAACATCTAAAACTCTGATAAGCGAGAGGTACATAAACGAAGAGAACGATTAAAACATCGCTGGTTCGCACCAGGCGAAATACGTAGAAAGGAGAGAAGAGAGAAAGGATGGAACAGCGAGAGGAAGGGGGTGAATGAAAAGACGATAGGAGAGCGGAGAACCGAGAGAGCAGAGGCATCCGCGCGCTCATTTCCGTTTCAGAGCCGTCGAGGGGGATGAAAAGGGGGATGCGCTAACTCGCGAGATATTAATTCCGTGTTAGCGCTAGGAGGGTTGCAGGGGCGAAAACTACGTGCTGAGGGGGTGGCCAGCCCTCCAGCGTCTCTCATCCTCCACCACCGTCCTTCTCTCGTCCTCTTCCATCCTCGCACACCATCCTCGTTCACCCATCCACCCACCTAACCGCCTCCTCTGTCCCCTGTTTCACCCTTCTACCCCTCTGTGGACGTACCGTCAGCTTCCACAGGCTGCCACCCCTGCGATTCCGGCGCAACCCCCACGTAGAAGAGCCGGCTTGCCGCCGGGAGGCGTTACAAATCAGAGATTAGCCATAGTTAACTCGACTTGCGCAGTCAAACAGTTAATCAATAAACGATTATTTACATCGTGTGCCCGCAGCCGGCAGCGGCGGCGGCGGCGGTGGCGGTGGCGGCGGCTGGCTGGCTGGCCCCCCCGGTGTGTGTGCACGCATTTCAACAGCCGAAACATATTTCTGTTCTTCCGCGGATGGATATAGAACGGAGATAGGAAGTCGTGGTTACCGAAAGAAGACGACCACTCGCGAAGATTCGGATTCACGTAGAGAACACTCGTCGAGGAACGCGTGCAGATAAAACGTGAGAAAGAGGCATAGAAACGCTTGAGAATTAGAAAATGTAAGGTTGATCCAAAGGGTGGAAAATATGGATGTTTTATTAATAATTAATAATTAATTTAATCGCGTTATGCGATTCGAATATTATGGTTTCTGAGAATATAGTTTCTGAGAAAGGCGAAGGATTGACGCATCGGATTGATAGCGATTAACGGTAGATTTATCGACGACTAAAATATGAAACTTGTGGAAGATAAGTAGAATAGGACGTTTCAACACGATTTTTAACCCATCGACCAACATTTAAATGCGCTAATTTGAAATTCAAAGTTTGCAAGAGCAAAATTTTCATGCGTGTTGACGTAAGGAAAAAATGTGAGGGCTGTCGTGAGAGGTTGACGGTATGATATTCGATACGGTTGGGAAAGTGGCTGGTACATCTGATCGATGCATTTCTCGTCGCAAGTTCGGCTCGGGGGCTCGTTTTACGGGTCACAGATAACGAGTATTCGAGCGAGTCACGAGTATACCCACCAAATGGAGATTGAATGTAAAATCTGCGAATATACGTCATTTAGATTATGTAGCAGATACGAAACGCTGATCGGCGTATGCACCGCCGGTACACACCAGGGATCGATAGTAGTAATTTCTACGTAGCCACCCTGTACACACCCTTTACCCCACTTCCAGCGAAGAGTTCCGCTGTTATTTTCACGACGAGCGCGAATTAGTGGCAGGATTCGCACGGTTTCCCTAGAAAATCGCTTTTCATGAGAAAAATCCCTTATCTTCTACGCTCTTGCCAGCATTCTTACATCAATTTTCATCGATTACTACGATATATCAAGTTAGCCGAAAAGTAATGAAATTTAACGACTATTCAGTATTTTATTAACACGTTCGTTATCACGTTGAATCGGACCAAAACGTCCAGTATAAATCACCTTTCGTTTCTAGTACTCTTATATTATACTTTATATCATACTTTAGTCGGCGATTTATTTCCTTTGTCCCTCGCTTGCTAAATATTACAACGAGCGCGTATACAGTACCTTGAACGCTTCATATATTTCTTTAACCCATATACCAATAACTGGATACCCAGGTACTCACTTCCACGTTCGTATACAACGTTCAACATTCTTCCTACCAAGAGAAAAATTAGATTCTCCATAGATGCGGCTTAATTATAAGAATCAAGATGATTTTTCAAAGCAATATATCCCCGTTGAATTTCTTCAGTACATGCAAACATATGGAGAATACAAAATGTTGTTCGTCGTAAAGGTCTGTGTGGCGAGTGTTTGCGCGATAACAGACAACTTGGTGCGAAATGAAATATGAAATTACTTGTGAAACCGAACAACACTGTTCTGAAGCGTGGCTGAGTGAATCGGTTGACGACGATTTTCAGGCTCGTGGGGTCGCCGCATGTTTCTAGGTCCTCGAGCCAGCGATAAAGCCTTCTACACGCATACGCACCAAAACGTACGATGCGTGCATATGCGTATCGTCGATGAAATTGCAAAAATTCTAAATAACCTTCTGCCCTTCTTCCAGCTAAAACAGCTGGCCTTGGTTGCTTACGATTGCTCTACGCTGGATGATCGCGGATGTGTCGGTGGCGATCTGGCGGTCCTCGTCGCCGGAGAAAAGCATAGGTGACTAGCAGAGGAGGCCGGTGATGGTAACAAACGACGATGAGTGGGGCAGAGACTGGGGTTGGGGGTGGAGGTAGCTGGATGACTGGCGGCGGAAGCGTCGTCATGGCGACGCATCGATCAGCCACCGCCACGCGGAATCGAGTCGAGCCGAGGCCACATCACACACTACCGGCCGCGACGAACCGCGCCGCAACGCTCGCGATAGATACACGCGTGCATTCACCGACACCTTCCGACACCAAGGGTACGCACACCGTTTGGAATCGTCGTGGCCACACGGACGTCGTATCGCGTCGTATACTGCGCGCCACACGTCCTTAGCCAGTCAATCGGGCAAGACGAGTTAACTCGTCGCCTGGATTTTCAATTCTTTTTACGCGTAGATCTTTGTAGGTCTTTTGTGTCGTTTGGGTCGGTCGATCGAGTCGCGTATTTAAGTTGGAAAATTGGTAAAATGAAAAGAAAATACGAGACAATCCTGGATGGATTGCGGCTGATTTCTTGTCGCAATACGACATACGATAAAGATCATCTGGAAATATTAAAAATCGTTTTAAAGAAAAAGCACGACTGCTTTTGAAGATTGTTTTTGTTATGCTTAAACTATTGGGTTGCCCCGGAAGTTTCTTTTATTTTAGAAGGGAATAATTGATGGAACGATATCTCTTGTATTATTTGTAGGAATAGAACAAAATGGATCGTACATTGAGTAAAAGAATATAAAATAAGAAAGGTCGCGCATCTGTTATTTCCTTATAAAACGAAAGAAACATTTCGGACAACCTAATATATCAGATTTGTACTCGCAGGGACTAAAACCAGTTCATTTCTCTTTACCAGTCTTTAATCCCGTAATTATACAAGTTTCTGATGGAAGCAATCGAGCGACCAACTTGTCACAGCGTGAACGATATCGTTGTTGCTCGATTCGATTTGGTTTTCATTCGAAAATGGTTGATAGGGTTAGAAGTAGGAGCAGGAATGGCAGCAGCTTGATGGTCGAGGTCAGGGTTCTCTCGCGAGTTTGAGTGAATGGACGCTGCTGGTTGCACTTGTATCGTGTATTACGTAAACAAGTACATTGGAAGAATATTATTATACATATCGTTACACCTACTTCATACTACGTACATTTTTAACGCTTTTCATTTACCGTAACATCGTATCTGATATCGCATAAGATCACGAAACTCCGAGCATTGTCGAACGATGATCTCGCATCTTCATAAACTGCAGCAGCAACCAGCTGGAAAATCCTTTGCCTACATCTCGATAGCTCTACACGCCCGTATCATCCCATAAACCTACTGCCACCTCGAAGAAGAACACGAAGAACCAACGAGTGTTCGATACACGGCTTTCAAGTTCAAACAAGAACACCTGACTCCGCTTGATCACGCGATCTAGGTCTCTGAAAGAAAAGGTGTACGAGGTCCGTTCGACTGCCACAGTTCACGGTGGCAGCTTCCGGTGGCCAGCCGGAGCGGGTGTTACGTCGAAGCGGCTGTCGTTGGTCGATCGATCCCCCGCAGAGCCTGGAGAAGCAACCGTCGTCGTCGTCGTCGTCGTCGTCGACGACTACATCGTCCCAACCCGCGTTCCCTGGCCTTCCAGTTCCAAGCTCGGACTGAATACCGCTGATTGTCCTCCGCTTTCTCGCTCTATCGCCCTCTTTTCCCTTTCCTTCGCGCGCCGCGTTCCCCTCTTTCGCTCGTCTCTGTCTCTCCTCCTCTTCTTTCCCTTGCTGAACCGTTAGAAAGGCTCGAACCTCGGCTCTCCACTCCTAACCACCCTCATCCTCCGCTCCACTCCACCCGAAACCCACCCCGTGGCACCCTATCCTCCACGGTGCCGTGCTACTCCTACCCACTCCACGATAATGATGGCAATCAGACCCTCAGAAAGGATTTCAGGAAATTCTCTCGCCTTTTTGTCGGCAGCCGGGGCGGAGGCGGACGCCGCAAACACCGGTCGTCGTCGTCGTCAATGTCGTCCTCCGGCTTGGTTATAGTCGCGTCGTCGTTCTTTCTCTTCTCCAGCTGGCCTCTTGCTTCTCTTCCTCTGTCGCGATCCCTCACGCGTCTCCGATTCCTTTTCCGATCGCTGGCGAAACCTGCCTCGTCGATACACGTGATGCGTTTGAATTGGAGACGAGCGAGCTTTCGCTTAATGGGTATCGAGGATAGCTGGATGGATTCTCGTTCTATTTTTCATCACGACGTACGTGTAGCTTGTTTGATAGTTCGTATCGAGATATTCTGGTGCTCAGGCGGTTTGATCGATGGATTAGTCGGCTTCGGATAAAACTATTTTCGTACTCGTTAAATCGTTTGGTTTAGTTTGGCGCGGTCGCTGTTTAAGCTGCTACTATAGCCATTAGGCGCGTCGAGTAAGTTACTGTCCTCGGTAATAGTCGGTCCTCGTCATCAGTTCGATACACGATAGTCAGTTATAGTCACTGGATTTCTTCTTATAGTCACTCTGTGATGGTCTTACGTAGCGTTTGTTCAAACGGCTATCGTAGTAGTTACCATCTGCGAACATGTTATAGTAATTATATAGTCAATGTATAGTCAACGTTATTCTTGCTTCAACTATTGTTCCATGTTATCCACTGTTTAATTCGTTATTATAGTCACTATTGTTTTCGTTATAGTCACGCCATTAACGATTACAGTATTTATATCTTTTTACGTACGAGATAAGAGGTGGGTTTTTACGTTGACCTCCACTCGTTCGATTCCATCTCGTACTAATACTCCTGACTATTTTCCTAATTCTTTAACAATGACTGGCGCGATCGTATCTGTGTGTCATAACGCTTTGCATGGAATGAAACTGGTCGAGCCGAGCGTCCTTAGTTCACGATCGTTCTTTTAACGACCACGGTTGCCCTAGTTTCAGAGCAGCTCGGTAGTAAAAGATTTTCGAAGAGCGGTTTTCCACGCGTTGGCGTTCTTTTGAGCGCACACGTTTCAAAGAAACGTTCCTCGCCTTTCGCTGAAATCACGTTTTTTAATTACAGACCCTGGGCGTTCGTTGACCAACACCGAGAGAAAGTTTCAAAAGAATCGTGAACTTAAACTTCGTTCCGGTGACGTTGTTTTCTCGCCTGCAAATGTGTCGTTCCTGTCCTTTTCTAGTTCGACGAATGAAAGTCCACTCGCTTCGATGTTGTATTTCATTATCGATTTCCGTGTCACCTAAGTTCGATCACTAAGAAATTGAGAAGAATTGCCAATTTCAGTTCTATTTTCAATATGAAAGGAAAATACGTCCGCTTTTTTGCATTATTCCATTTATATTATAGTAACTGCGTTTATCGCATTTGGCATTTGAAAAATGTTCGCTCTTCTTCATATTTACGCAATTTTCAAGCGAAATTTGCTTAAATAGAAAAACTAACGTCTTCTCTCGCTTCTCTATCTTCGCTCGTGGCAAACGTTCAAATCTACAAAACTTCTAATTTACTAATTATACTGCCATTACTTTGACAAAGTTCTTAACTAGGTTGAAAATCACGCACGCAGACGATTTCATTCGCAAGCTTATCGAGTGTTCCAGGAAGAGCAACTTACTGGCGGCGATAAAACGCAACGATAATTAGTTGCACCCCCGGACAGAAATTAATCACTCGTCCGTGCAGCGACTCCGCGGAGTCGCAGTTCTTTAGGGCGCTATGAACAAGGCAGTCTCGTAGCTCGTTACACGTTAATTCCGGGCCATTCTCGCGGCCACCGCGCGAAAACAACGAAAGCAATTCGCCAGAATGGAGCAAAAGCTGGCTTTGGAAAAACGACACTTTCATATTTTTCATCGCTCTTTTATTTTTTTCCTCTTACGTCCCATCCGACCGATAATCGCTAGATTAATAATCTCTCGTTCATAATTATCGCTAATTTCCTTTTTAACCATTGGATCCGATATTCTGACGGATCGATCAGAATATCTTATCGTCCTCTTTCTCCTGTTTGACAAAAAGAAATGAACGATTCTACAGGAAGTTTCTGTTAATCGATCCTTAGCGTAATATTCACCGTTATACTTCACCGTGTCGCACTAAATCGACGCAACGGTTCGTTTATCCGGACGCTCTAGAATTTATTTTCAATTAGAACCTACTTTCGTTGGCCGAGTGTCTCTCAAATTCCTCCACGTCCTCGCTTCTCGTCACAAGATCCGCCTCTTAATTCCACGACGTATCAGAACAAGTTTTTCGGAATTGTTCCTCTTCAGAGAGTCCTTCATCCTGAAACCAACCTCGTAGAACCGAACACAACGTCTTACTCTTCTAATTGCACGGTACAATCATAGTGTGGTAACGTCGAGGTCACCGATTGCGGTGGTCGGTGTGACGTGTTGTTGGTTAAATCAATGATAAGACGAGTTAATTTAATTAACTATATTTACAGATATTTTAAACTGTACTGACTGACTTACTGACTCGACTACTACTACTACTAATCACTCGTGGAGAACGTGGTCGTCTACTTATCCTAATCGAGGGGGGTACTGAAAGGTTTGAACTTGTGGCCCGTGGTAGGTTCACATGGCAGTGATATTGCTTTGTCCAGAGTTTGTTTATCACATTATGTGCGTCGTACAGTGTCAATCCTCTGTGACAAAACAACTACATGGGACGCATATGCAGCTACAATAGGAACATAGAAAGAGGAGGAAGACTCGTGGAAGGTGGCCAATAGGAAATTTTCATAGCCGAAGAGAGAAACATTTCCGAAGCGAACTGACTTTCGTTTTAACCGCGTTCTGATATTAACTAACAATAATATTGTTATTAACGCGACTTCTTTTGCCCCAAGACTGTCGAAAAATGTGGAAAAGCAGAAGAAAGACGAGGGATGAGATCTGTTGCTCGCGCGGTGTCGACAATATTGACGGAATAGCGAAGAAAAAGGCCGAAAAAGGGGCTGATGGGCCTCCCTTTTTCGCTCACTCCCCCGCTCGCTCCTTCATCGACGGAACATTAAGCACACACGATAACGCATGATTAACTGGCTAATGACTTTCTCCGCTGCCGCCCTCCCGCTGCTTCTAACTCCAAGACTCGGGGGTGCTGCTTTCGCAGAATCATCGCCAGCGGGGGTGGTTTTCACCCCTCGTCTTTTTTTTCCTGATAAGTGACAGATGTTTCTCGTCCTGTTAATCGGTTGAATAATTTTTCCCCGATAAATATTCGTGGCGCGGCGCGTCGATGGCTATTTATCGTATCGGGAAATCCTTCATCGTCCGCTGCGCGTATTTGGTTCTGTAAATCGGTAATTAGGATTCGTAGTGTAAAAATAGAATTCTTACGTAATATTTATTATAGTTACGCGCTTCTATCGACTCGATAACTCGCCTAGTATTTGTCTTGTTAATACCTTTGCTTTCGAAAGTTGTTGGTTTCAATAGCTTTAGTTTGAACGATGTTTCAAGATTTGCCTGAAATCGTTGACGATACTTTATCGTACGAGATGTACTCGGCAAATGTTAAATACTGCGCGCAAGTGTCGACTTTCGTGGGAACTTTCATAATATCGCGATAATTCCCAGACGAAGAAGAAAGTTAAATTGCGGCTGATTTCGGTACGAGATTTGGCCTCGGAGAAGCGCAGGGGTAGTTACGAGTACCAGGACATCTATCGCGGTATGAGATGACTAAAACAAGGGATGATTTCAGAAGACAGTGCCATCTGTCAGAAGATACACCGAATTTAGGGGTAGTTAGTCGCTGGTTGTCGGTCTTCGTATTGATCCGAACTACTTGCAGGGAAATGACGAAACACGAAAGACCATCGCTACCGAGCTTAACTTCTCGGTGATCTTCTTAACCGATCACCGCTAATAGTTTCCTTCGTCGTTCTATCAGACTATGGTAATCGCCTTTCGCGTTACATTTCGAGTTTCCAATTTTATGATAAACAAACGACAAGGGCGACCATGTAAATTTATTTAGAAGGGGAAAATTTACATGAATTCACGAGCCAGTTTGTTTGATGATATTTTGCCTTTTGTATCAAAAACAGTCAGTAAAATTCCTATATCTGAAAAGAAAGCGAGCCTTGTGTTAAATAAATGATAAAAATGAATCATACGCGAAGTCTGAATATTAGAAGAATTGAAATATAATAAGAACTGTAAATTGAAAGTTTTGTGCGAGCGAAATAATTTGAAATTCTGACGTTCTTTTGTAATATCGGACGTAATTATCGTACGATAAGTAGAATTTCACAATCTAAAAGGGACCATAAATGAATATGGATACGAGCTCGTAATTGTACGAATATAAGTAATATAAATGAATGAAATTGAACTTCAAGAACTACAAGAAAAAACATAACAAAGACATCTAGAAAAATATGAAGAAAGAATACTATTCGACTCTTAAACACTAAAACAAGCAATGACTATAAAATCGATCGTAAAATAATGAAGTATAACATTTTTACCGAATAAGTCAAACGGACAGACAAGTCTTTTACCGCTTAAATCCTTGAAAGTATGCCGTAGCAAATTTGTAAAATTATTATACAATACTAAAAATTACCATTTACCTATATCGGCTATAGTACTCTGATAACTGTAGCGTTAAATCTTTCCTTATAAAACATATTGTCCAAAAAGAGTCGAGTCACGTGGACTGCCCTATTCCTCGTCCTTTTTCTTCGCACCAACCCCCACAGTCCAACCCTTCCCCCTACTATTCTTTTTTTCCCAACGTGGTTCGTCCGTCTCGTTCTGACTTGGCTAGTGGCGAGTTAGCGGCTTAACGAGGTTATTTCACGACGTCGACTGGCTGGGCCATAGGTCGCGCCAGGATGAATAATGATTCGTAGGGTCGACTGCCGGGCGAAACTGACTGCGCCACGTACGATCGTTGCATAAGCTGCAAGTTATATAGCCCACGTGTAAAACTCGCCCACCTCGTGGACAATATACAGAGATATATGATTCGAGGAAATTCGGTCGATGTTGAACCATCGCCATCGCTGCGCGTCGAAAGCACAGCCACTTTTCACGGAAAAAAACTTTTCCAGATTACGTCTATTTCAATAAAAATATCGTTGTTACATGTATATTAATATGTATGAAGGGATCGCGGGTTTACCGTGTTTTTTCATGTAAACGGATCGGCTAATTCGATGACAGAACGTTTCACAGTTGGAAATTACATAGAGAAAGTTCGGCGAGTTCGCTTCTGTTATCATTTTCAGCCTGAACGCTTTTAATCGTATTTGTATCTACAAAAGATTAGCTCAACGATTCGTTGCTATCGAAGATTAAAAGGCAATCTTCGATATTGGTTTGACTCTAGAAGGAAATTTCGATATTAGTCTGCCACGGGAATTTTACATTCTAATATTTCTACATTTCAATTATGTATTATTATGTAATATTTTATATAATATGAAAAATAACCTATAGATATTTTAATATCTTAATATTCTAATACGTGGAAGGGAAGGACAATCTGTTAGTTTCAAAGAGGCAACCCTTCCTAGGATAGGCAACAAAAATGCCTAAAATCATCGTCAGCGACGCTTTAACGAGAAACAGCAAGGAAGTCTAGGAAAGTTTAAGAAATTCGGAAAGCCTAAGAAACCAGCAATCGTGGAAGAGAAGAGAAAGAAACTGTTAGGAAGCGGGGAAAAATGCTGATAATAGAGAACGATATAGCCCCGGTGGTATAGGACGACGACAGGAGAAGAAAGAAACGCTGGAGTAAGAGAAGCGGACCGGCGAGGAAGAAGATGTATCAGGAGCAAGATAAGGCAGCAGCCCTTCGATCCCGCGTCACGGTCTTTGTTGCAAAGCGCAATAATTGCGCGGGAGGGTGGCTTGCGAGCCGCAGGGGGCAAGGGGTTAAGGTTGAAGCGGTAGGAGGCTGGGGCGGCGGCAGCACGCGCCGGAAACGGAACCGAGAGTCGTGTGTCCCCGGCGTTCCCGGGCGGAACTATCATGATTAGTCACGGGGCCTGCAATGAGCCGTAGGAGAACAGAAAGACAGAACCCCACCCTACGCAACTTCGATCCTAGCCGGAATTCGCTGGAGCGCGATCGACCCGAATGTACAACCGAATGGAGACGACGATCGATCATCGTTGTTTGGATTCTGCGAGGTTCCTTCTGTGTCCGATACCGGGTTCCTTTTGTGTCCGATACTGGGTTCCTTCCGCGTCCTATACCGAGTTCCTTCTGCGTCTGATACTGGATTTCTTCTGTATTCGATACTAGGTTCCTTCTGTGTCCGATACTAGGTTCCTTCTGCGTCTAATACTGGATTTCTTCTATATTCGATATTGGGTTCCTTCTGTGTCCGATACTAGGTTCCTTTTGTGTACAATACTGGGTTCCTTCTGTGTACGATACTAGGTTCCTTCTGCGTCTGATACTGGATTTCTTCTGTATCCGATACTAGGTTCCTTCTGTGTCCGATACTAGGTTCCTTCTGCGTCTAGTACTGGATTTCTTCTATATTCGATATTGGGTTCCTTCTGTGTCCGATACTAGGTTCCTTCTGTGTACAATACTGGGTTTCTTCTGTGTACAATACTGGGTTCCTTCTGTGTACGATACTGGGTTCCTTCTGTGTCCAATACCAGGCTCCTTCTGTGTACGATACTGGGTTCCTTCTGTGTACAATACTGGGTTCCTTCTGTATCAGATATTATCTTAATTCGGTGATGACTGGTTCAGGTTCGTGGGAGACTATAGGATGATGTTATTAGCAAATTGAAAAGTTACTCGATAAAGGGATCGATTGATTATCGTATTAATTCGATGAAGAGACGTTACCGTTAGACAAAAATGTTATCGATGATCAGGTTTACAGACTTTGAATAGGTGGCACGATCGTAATATGATTTAGCGGAGTGTTGTGTAAAAGTATCGATTTTTAGTACAACTATAATTATGGATATGAATGTAGTTAATACAAACAATTTGTGTCTGTAAATGCTTGGCAATAATAGTAAGCACCTCTTAATGTATTATAGACTGGAAATTTGTTGAAACTTCAATTACTAACCAGTTACTTGAGAAGTCAAAGCTGCCCAGCGTTATCAACATTCTAGAGTTAGTTTATTAAGTGAATGATCATCGTCCAATATTATCTTATCAGGTTGTTGCGAAAGTTTCTTTCGTTTTATAAGGAAATGGTAGTTGCACAGCATGTTCTAATAATGAAACAAAATGGATCATACACCCACCTAACCTAATGCACTTTTCCATAATTTCTATCTCCAAAAGAGGCACGCAGCTCGTCAAATCTAAGAGAAATTCGCACTCGAAATCCCGGATTCGTAACCGGAGGGCCTTCGAACGGATATCCGGGGTCATCGGAGCGGTGTCCCCGAATTTTCTTTAATGTATTCTTTCCATTTTTTAGAGGCAAGAGACAGTTACGATCCTCTGAACCTTAGTCACCCCTTGAGGCTGGGAACGAGGGTGGAACCAGTCGTAGTTGCCGGTGCCGGAAGCGAAGGGGCGCGCAAAGGTTCCCGGATGAAGGGCAAAAGGGATCACACCGAAGGGGGCTGCCTCTGAACTAGAGCCATAAGCCTTGACGAGGGCTGTTCGAGACCCCATAACCATCCCCCGCCAGGGTTAACCGATACCGGCAATTATCAACGCGTCTTGGTCACCGTTCATCCTCCCTTGTTCAAGAAATTCAGACTACACGGGGAGAACCTTTCGTCGAATGATTAATCGAATTTGTATTTGATACTTTCCTAGGTCTATTAGGAAATATTAACTCTCTGAATTCAGATATCGATTATTTCTTCGTGATATTTTTTTATACCTATATTTGAATTTCTTCCGGATTTATTGGGAAATACAAACTTCTTCATTTCGACAGGCTTCTCGCATCATTTATTTGATCGTGGTACTATGTATATTATGTACGGGGAAATATTAAGAGAAAACATTTGGCATAACTGGTAACGTAACGTTTTGAGCTAACGACCAAGCAGTAGTCAAATATTGACTTATCGATTAAATTTTCTTAGCAACGTACGGTAGAACGTAATTGGTAGTACTGTTAGTATGTTAAAAATTCCATTCTGACCTAAATCCTAAATAATAATTACCTTCTTCTGTTCTTGATAAATTTGTCCCTGGAGCTTAGCTGTCCCCCCCTGTCCCTTGAGCTCGGCGAAACCAACAACGGTGCGTTAATATTTATGAAAGAAAAAAATCAATCGCAAAAAGGCATTTCAACAAATTTGTATCTTAATCTTCGCGAATAAAAACCGAGTGAAATAATCATTGAAAATTTCGCAACTACGTACTTTGATAAATAATAGATACACGAATTTAAAAAGGGATTGAACTTATGGAGAGATACATTCACAAAAGTTGAATGCAAACTTTAACGTATCTCCTACTTTGATCTGATATTTTTCTACTATCGAGAACAAAATTTATGGGATTATTATGCAGTTGTCACGGTTCACGCGGCTCTGCCTGTGTCGGGGAGACCAGTGTTCCACTTTTTACGCGTACAATGCGACGTGCACCGACATCCTGTCTTTTGGCCCACTCTATGCTCGCGAAATTGGCGTAAAGGGAGGCCAGCCTCTTTTATGTTGCATCGTTTGTCTCGCGAGGTGCCCCATTCCGTGCAATTAGACAGACGAGAGGTAACATTACCCTCGGCCGCATCAAGCGTAGGCGTTCTCGCGTTTTCCGGCGGAGGGTACCAAAAGTGTCAACCCCGATACTTTCCTCGGCTTTAATTGCCCGATACCTCCGTCTCCCACCTCGGAAGACCTATCTCTCTTACGATGTCGAGCTGGTTTCGTGTGTGCGTGATAATTACACTCCGCGACTGTGGTCCTTTCGACCTCTGTTTCTTTTTCTGTTTTTGTTTGGCGAAATTCCCGTAGGATTTGTTCAAAGTTTTATCGAAATTTTAGGAGAAGCTCTGCGAGACTTTCGAGTCGAAACATTGGCAAAATTTTTGACTGAATTTGTATTGAAATGCTTGTAGGATTTTCGTTAGACTTGCGTCGAAATTATGGAAGAATTTTATTAGGATTGGATTGAAACTTTGGCAAACTTTTACAGGCATTGATAAAATTAGAAGCTTTTTCCTGAGAATTTTTTATTCGGTAGTTTCGCTTTTGTTTCCGTCTCATCGGTATTGGTATTCGAATTTTCTTAGAATCGAATATTAATCGATAAAAATTGCAGAGTAATGGAATATTCTCAGGATTGCAGTGGGTCGAGATCTTGAAGATTTCGGAGAAATATTTCAAAAATATTCCAAGAGCAACGTTGTGTTATTTGCGCACCAAATTTATACTCTAATCTAAATACTAATCTATACGATCCAGTTACCAATTCCAGTACAATTCTATCACGATTATTCCAAATGTTAATAACTTTCCACGCTACTAGTTTTACAAAATGCAAACGAACTAGACGGTGAGATCCAACGATAATAATCGGAACACTTCTATTATTCGAATATTCAAAGTGGATTTCAATGAATCAAGTGTTTAATTGAGAAACGGGGTGTAAAGGTTGTCCCGTAACCTCGGGTTCAGTGGAGCGTGCGCGATCGAACGTGGCGTAAGTCCTGTGAACCTTAAAAGGGCTAACCACCGTTGCGCCCCGGCAAACAACACGTTGTCGGCATGCGCGTCACCTCATTTTGTCAAACATCAATTACCAGGGCAAACAAGGCGGGAGGATGGTGCTCGACCGGCGAACATTAAATACATGCACCACCCTCAGCCACGCTGACACAATATCCGATATTTAATGGACCGATCCCGTACTAAACGAATTCTCCGTTTAACACAGAAGAAAACAGTTAGCCGTTCTTGACGAGTATACTCGTCATGGAGACATGTCAATATTTTGTGTTATGACGATTATACTCGTCACGAAGACATGGCAATATTTTTGTCTTATGACGAGTATAATCCTTGCGAAGGCATGGCAATATTTTGTGTTATGACGAGTATACTCGTCACGAACGCATGACTATATTTTGTGTTATGACGATTATACTCGTCACGAAGACATGGCAATATTTTTGTCTTATGACGAGTATACTCGTCACGAAGACATGGCAATATTTTTGTCTTATGACGAGTATAATCGTTACGAAGGCATGGCAATATTTAGTGTTATGACGAGTATACTCGTCACGAACGCATGGCAGTATTTAGTGTTATGACGAGTATACTCGTGACGAACGCATGACAATATTTTGTGTTATGACGATTATACTCGTCACGAAGACATGGCAATATTTTTGTCTTATGACGAGTATAATCGTTACGAAGGCATGGCAATATTTAGTGTTATGACGAGTATACTCGTCACGAAGACATGGCAATATTTTTGTCTTATGACGAGTATACTCGTCACGAACGCATGACTATATTTTGTGTTATGACGAATATACTCGTCACAAACGCATGGCAGTATTTAGTGTTATGACGAGTATACTCGTCGTGCGTGAAAAGTAGTTACAGTTTGCTGTTTAAATAGGAACTTGGTAATATGCGGTAAATAGCAGTAATAAAATTGAAGAATAAAATAGTCATTTCATTAACAAGAACATGTACCCTGTGTTTGACGAGTATACTCGTCATCGCTTACTTTTTGCGACACATTTTAGGTACACGCTTCTCAAAGAGGTCGACAACAGCTGATTTTCAATGAAATCGAAGATTTGCTCATTTTTACGAAGATTTGGAATCTTAAATTAATTTTTTTTTCTAATAACCAAACAATATTCTGATTATAGTTTTATACTTTTCCTACTGAGCGATCAATATCTTCCGCATTTATAGCAGATGTTAATTCCATAGTGCAAATTTCCAATTTCAGTCTCTCCATAGAAATATAAGGCTTGCTATGTATTTCCATGTAGCCGATACATCGATTTAATATTGGAACAACGAAGAAAAGTTCTTAAATCCCCCCCCCCCTCACCCAGCCTACACATTTCCCTGGTACGATTTCGCACACCATCACAAGAAAATACTAGAACCAACAGTTCATAACACGCATTACAATAAATGTACTACATACGGATGAGAAAGTAAATGAAGATAAATATACACGGTTGACTTTCAATCTCAATGAAAATCAATATCAATTTCACAGAAAGCGTCTGCGTGTTTTAGTAGCTGCAAAGACAAGAATTCGACATGCTACGTTCTAACCAATTTAATATGCGGATACCTGTACGAAGAACATTAAGTGGTATTGACCTCTGGTATAAGAAACATGGGACAAAAAGACGACAAAGGACTGTTTGTTCCCCACCAAATCCTCGACGTAATATTGCAAATTCGAATCAATCGATTTCCAACACGAAACGCTTCTAAAACCGAAAATTCTGAAACCATTCAGAACCGCGATCTCGTTACTCCGACTCCTTCTCATTGCTGCCTTCTAGTTTGCTAACCGTAGAAAAGCCGGTGAATTTTCGCGAAGAGAGACCACGGCTACAATTTCACCGAGGGATTTCCCCTTTTGTCAGCGGCGGCGAAACTCTGCGAGAGTTATGGCCAGGTACCGTACGTACCTACCAACCTGTACGTATATATCTTATATATACACATAAACACACATATACATATATATACTTTATACAAAATACATATGTATACATGGATTTATATATATATATATATATATATATATATATATATATATAGCTATATATATAGATCCATGGCACGAAATGGTCCGAACTTAAAATCTAAGTAGCCGAGCATCATACCACCACGTAGATACGGACAGATAGGCCAGTGGTTCTCAATCAGTAGCATCATTGGTGGTACGCGAAAGATGGTGAAATTGTATACATAGTAGCTACAAAAAGAATTTGTACACCACTGTACTTATTAAAGCATTTATGCAATTAATTAAATAATTGATTAAGTCCAAGAATATTAAATCTTGACAGTAGATGCTTCCACACAACTACGAAAGCTTAACATGCACTATAAGAATGAAATACGAAATACGGATTAATAAAAAAAAAAAAAAAAAAAAAGAAAAGAAGAGATAGCGAACGCTTCACTGAAAAATAAGGTTATAAACATCATTTCTAGCTACCGAGTAATTAAACCAAACATTGAAAGGATCACGATGAGATTCACGGTCCCTGTTTACAATTTCCCAAACGTATATACGTTCGCGATTAAGATTCTTTCTCTACCATCTCGGCTAGCTACTTAGAAAGTTGCTACTACCGTTCACTTAGAAAGTTTCTTAACTCGTGAAATCTTATTCGAGGGTCTTTGATATCTCCGAAGAGCGTTGACTTGCTTGCTATACTCTACACCCTATACGCTAGCGTAATACGCCATATAGAATAGTCAGATGATATAGAATGGTCGCGTTACAAAATACGAGAGATTTCTTTCTCAATAGTAGCGAAAATATTCAGATTTTCGTTTTGACGATGCGCATTCGTGGAAAGGTTGGGAACCCCCGAGATAGAGGATTCAACCAGAGGGCGAGCAGAGAGGGTTGCATGGGTTAGAGAAAGAGAGAGAGAGAGAGAGGAAGAGACAGACAGAGAGAGAGAGAGAGGGAGAGAGGAATGGAAGGGATGCTGGGTTGTCGAGGGGTGCATCCGGGATCTCGGAGGGTGGCGATTCGTGGGGCGGTCGGTCGTCATGGATACGTTCCCGGCTAACCCCTAACCGCTCCTCCTCCCTTGTCATCCACATTTTCGCGACTACGCCGCCATCATCGACCCACCATCTTGCACCGAGGACCGACCACGAGATGTGTCCTCCCGTTCAAATTTTTCGGCAACTATGCTCGAAACCGACCAACCAGTCATAATTCCAAGTTGATCAACATTTCGGTATGCTATGATTTTCAAGACGATACGTGTACGTTATTGGTACGATATTTGCGTATGTATTGTATGAAATGTATATATACATATATAGCAAATATAATATATAAGTATATAAATATAAGTATAATATATAAAAATATATAGAGAGCGAATGTTCTCGTTTAACGAACGTATACATTCACAGTTCTGTAAGAGCCCGCAATTAGTCGTTCCACGAAGGAGGAAGTAGTGGTTAATTGTAATCTATTTTTCATGCGAGCACACAGAAACAGGGAGAAAGTGCAGCCTCCAGAGGAGGCGAGAAATATTATCTTTGAAAAAGCACAAGCAACCTGTCTTAGATATAGTAACAAGTTATTCTGTCGATGAGATTTATCAACAAGAAGATATGTAATATCTATAGGATAAGATCAAGTAGGTATCCTCTTTATTGCTTTATTAGCATTAAGTTATATCTCTATTATCGATAAAAGAAAAATTCCTCGTATTAAGAAAACAAATTAAAAAGAGCAGATTTTGCAAATTGTATCTAATCCTTAAGAGTACAATTCATTCGTCAATATCCAATCGACCTTCTCCTATCAGAAACCTTCCAAACTTTCCTACGATAAAGAGAACTGTTTTACGATAATAGCCTGAAAAATTGCATGATTTCTCAAATCGTGTTACATTCGCGATAACAATACAATACGTTTGTTCAGTGCGTTTCCACCCTTTCCCCCAATAAAGCCACCCTACGATTTATTGTTCTCTAACGATAAACCAAGAACCAGCGTAATTTCTGTTACCTTGTCGATATCGTGTGACATTCCGTCAAATGGAAATCGGTCTAAAACTTAAATAAAAAAACTTCTAAAAAAATACACGATATCTACGCAGCCACAAGTAGTCGCTAACGGCCGTGATAGTCGAGACTACCTCAAATGAAATATACAAATAAATAATAATAACACGTTGCACGATCTTCCAGCCGTTGCTCCAATAAAGATCGATCAAAAATTACGATTCCCTGCGTATAACAACGTTTCGTGTGCTGGAATCGTTTCACGAAATTTTCTCGACCGGAGCAGAAAGACGGGCAACCTTTCTGGCGCGAAGTTTTCAAGCGGCTGGCCGATAAATTTCCGAAGAGCAAGCAGGATATTGGTGTGGCCATGGAGAGAGAGAAGCGGCAGTCGACGACCGTTTTGCTCAGTTGGCAGCGGTGCAGCCCTCGTGCAACGCACCCGTTGCAACCTTTCTACTTCTACTACCCCTTCTACTCTGCCTGGTTCCAACTCGTCTCACCCCTGTTTCCACCCTTCTGTGCAGAGGGGGCGTGGGTGGTAGATAACGTGATTTACACTGGCCGGGTAATTAATGTCCTCGGCGACCGGCGCTTTAAAAAAACAATCGGAAATCGGCGACAACGAAGAGCAACAGTCAGGCTGCCGGTATCGCGGCCGCCACTCGCCTGACAAATTATCACGCTCCAGATTTTCCTCTTTTTGTTTATTTATTTAGAACTTGAATATATAGTTCTTTGCTTTGCTCCCTTTTCTCCTGCGTTTCGCGCCGCGGAACGTCTTTAACGAATTGAACATTGTAAGCTTCTCAGGCAAATTGAAGGTAAATCGAAGCTTCTCAGGCAAATTGAAGGCAAATTGAAGCTTCTGAGGAAAGAAAGAAAACACATGGAAGATTAATAACGTATACGCTGCATAAGTATTTCGACGCTTCAACTGCGATCAAACGTTCAACTAAAGCGAAAACGAAACGAGGACTACGCTATGCTCGATCGAGATTCGTATTTATCTCCGACGAATAGCTGACAATGCGGAAAATCCGTATAAACTTTTAGAAGCTGGGAACGCGTAGTGCAATCGGGATCTTAATATCGAACATACTGCGTGTTCGCTTAAAGTCACTTTGGTCTTTTCCTGCCAACGATTTTCATCCATCCTCAGGTATTATCCTTTTATTTATACTGATTGGTGTCGATTATTGTCTTCGTCAAAATTTGCCAACTAGCGATAAGATGAGAAGCGAGAATTAGATCAAGCCAGAGCTTCGTTTCAAGTATATTTTATATATTTGTAACAATTACTTATTTAAATTAAATGAAATACTTATGCGCAGTAGCGTGCATATATACACAAAACTACGTAACAGATTTTGTATAATACATTCTTTTTCTTGCAATTACCAAGAACATATGCGTTCTATTGGCAGAATTAATAAGCGTGGATTTTTATTCAGTTTGAAACAGAATTGTACGTACTTACGATGACGCTTATTGATATTTGGATACTATAGTATTGGAGATTTAATTACTGTCTGTGTTTTCTTATAAGGATATTATTCGTTTGATTGTTTCTCAATTATATTAGTTTTTTTTAATGTATTAAACTACCCATTTATCGTATTACAATTTTAATTGCAATTAAGCAATTAATCACATTCATTGCAACGCTTAATCACATTCATCCGAAGTCTTATTTAAGTATCTAGAACAAATAACGTGAGAAAAACGGTACGATCGAGATCGTGGCGTTCGATTAGATCCTTCATCTCGAAATCATGAGAAATTCATGAAAAAAAGTGACTCGATTTAATTGCCCTGACCATTAACGACTTGCGAGTTCCCAGCGATTGTGTGCCACTGACTCATTCACGTTTCGCTGTCCTTTAGCTTCTGATATTAGTCATACTCGTTATTATTTCGGTGGCAAAAATTATTTGAATACGCGTATAAAAGCGTGAATGTTCTAAATAACTAAATTTTGCGTGTTAGATATATATGATATTCTGATAATTGCTGATAGGTCGATAGAAACTCGTGCAAAATTTTCCATGATATAAATGTATATCTATACACGTTTGAACAAAACTCTACATCTTCTAGTTGTAACAAGTTTTTCAATTTTATTGACCAGCATAGCTAACACAATTTTATTTATCAAATTTTTAATATCAGTATTATTTGGATACGCGCATAAAAGCGTGAATGTTCTAAATAACTAAATTTTGCGTGTTAGATATATATGATATTCTGATAATTGCTGATAGGTCGATAGAAACTTGTGCAAAAGTTTCCACGATATAAATGTATATCTATACACGTTTGAACAAAACTCTACATCTTCTAGTCGTAACAAGTTTTTCAATTTTATTGACCAGCATAGCTAACATAATTTTATTCATCAAATTTTTAATATCAGTATTATTTGGATACGCGCATAAAAGCGTGAATGTTCTAAATAACTAAATTTTGCGTCTCAGATATATATGATATTCTGATAATTGCTGATAGGTCGATAGAAACTCGTGCAAAAGTTTCGATGATATAAATGTATATCTATACACGTTTGAACAAAACTCTACATCTTCTAGTCGTAACAAGTTTTTCAATTTTATTGACCAGCATAGCTAACACAATTTTATTTATCAAATTTTTAATATGAGTATAGAAAAGTGTTTACAATACTCTACTTTATTCGTAAATATTATATTTCTATTTTATTGGCAAATTTATCATCTACCTCGGATTGGCTCGGATAATAAGGATATGAATATCTTATTTTATCATTACACGTAAAAGCTAAATGATCTATAACGCTATTATTTCCAATTCATTTACAGATTTATCATTCAACTCAGGTAGAGAAATAACCGATCGTGTAATTAAGTTGTATTACGAGCTAATTGCGTTTGGTTGGTTAACGACGTTTCCTATGTTAATCGTGTGTCACGCAAGTACGCGTGGAAAAGCACACGCAACTCGATGGAGTACGTGAAAGCTTGTGTCGAGACAGGTGGTACAGAGCAGAAGCAAAAGTTAAGCTTCGAGATAAGGCCTAAAACAATATTCGTTTCATTTTACTTTCAAATGTTTTTTTTCCACCTTACCGAGTTCCAGTGAGTGTATATCAATCATCGACAAAAGAAGGGAAATCGCGTGACGACATACGATTCGCGGATTATGTATTTCCATTTTATTTCCAGCGACTTCTGCCAAGCCGCGATACGTTGATGAAACATACAGGTATAATTTACTGGATTGATTCATTAAACGAGGAATAGAGTCATTAAAGTGCTAGAGAATATTATTTTCTTAATCACAAAGATTATCAAATTCTTTTCATGTCAGCGATATTGTATAATTTGATGCAATCCAAATACCATGGAGTTCCTCGATAATTCTTCATTTCCTTAATAGCAACCCACTTTTGAACTCCTTAACTCAACACCTGTGTATCAAATCATCCTATCACACAACCTACTTAATCTTTTCTTCGATTCTTCCCCATATATCACATTATGTGTTTGGGAATTAATAAATTTGTCATCAAGTTATCAATCCCTAGTTCCTTTATCAGAATGAAATATAAAACCATAATATTATTACTTCTTGGCACTGATAATAAGCTAAATAAACAAGGAAGAAATTGTACAACTAAACTTTATGAAAGTACAGTTCTTCTATCATACAAAACCTTCTTTAAAATCTTACTCTAATCTTAATAATCACATGCTCTTTTAGTAGCATCAAACACAATCAACAATATCTTACACCAAATCAACAACATCTAAAACCAAATATTATTATTTATAGTGTCTCTACAATGTAACAGGCTAAGTTAGCTGCATCCAAATTACAAAAACTTTCTTCACTTTTAAGAATAAAATCTTTAAGAAAATCTTATAACTTCTCACTGCATCCCTTGAGCACTGCCATTATCAATGCCAAAAAGCAAAATATTGTTGCACGTTCATTGTCCTCTATAAAATCTTCCACCTACATGAACAAACGCAATCTAATTACAGTAAACAACATTTCACTACATAGTATTTTGATAGACTCACCGGTGATAGACGTGGTTGGTGAAATGGTGGATGGATTGGCACGTGGTGGCGGCGAGAAAGCACCGGATAGATATCCACCGCGGTCGGCGAGCGCCTGTTTCGCTTTGTCGACGCTCTCCTTGAGCCTCTGGAAGGTGCTACCGCAGGTCAGGCCACGGTACGGCCAATTCTCCTGCTTAACACCGGCCGCGGTTACTCCTGCGGCCGCGGCCGCGGCTCCGGCCCCGGAGGCTCCCTTTAATTCGAGCGCACCTGCGTACGAACAGCTAGCGCTGTCGTACATCACCAAAGAGCCCCTGAAAAATTAATCGAATTCTCCTTTTAACTTTATTTAATCAGATTAATGAAATTATAACTTTATTCTCTGGCGCAATATGTCTTTATAATTTGAAAAATCAATCAAAAGAGTCAATCAAAGTGTAATCGAATTTTTATGAAACACAGATCGATTTTACCATCAGATATTCTAAAGTATCATTTTCATCAAGATTAGAAATAAAGGCATATGAATATAATATTGTAAAATCTATGTTATATTGTATTAACAGATGAGACAAATGACGAAGAGTATTATAAGAGAATTGAAGAACGTAAATAATAGAAGAGCAATATATATATATATAATATATAATAAATATATAATAATAATAAACATATATAATATATATAATAAAGAGCAATATATATATAATAATAGAAGAGCAATAGAGCAATATAATAATAGAAGAACGATAGAAAAGCAACGTAAATAATAAAAAAATGACATAAACAAATTCTTATTGACTTCTAAATATTTCTCACTTACAATAACATATACTCTATCATATGGATTCTATCTCTTCTAATTTGGCAAACGAATGACAAAGGGAAGAAGAGAATCCATAGACAACGGTATTGACAGAGCATGGATTACTGCGACTCTTCGCGCTAGTACTCGTGTATTACAGTAAGCAGTGTCGTTAAAGATCATTAAAGGACCCTCAAAGCATCCGGTAAAGTCACGATCGAATTAAATCGAACGAGCATGAGCGCATGAAAGTTTCTTATTTATAAACCAGCTGGTGCTCTTATTACACGGAACTTGTCTTCTCACGCAAGAAACGTAATTAAAAATATGAATACATAAAGCACTTGGAAAGATCATCGGTAAAGAATAATTGAAAATTTTTTCATCAGAAGAATAAGAGTATTAACCGGTAGATTAAATTGTTCGATAGATGAATCATCGAATAAATATCTTTTTTTAATGGTTTTAATTAATAACTATCATCCTCGAGTAATTAAGTGAAATTCTGTGCTTGATAATCATCGTGAATCATTGATAACTTACACATCAAGAATGGTGTCTGTTAATAGATTATACAGATCGTTACCTAAATCCTATATCTACGATCTATCCATTACGGATTATCTCGGATCATGACACCGCAATGACGTTCCGAACATGCACGATATCTCGATCAATTAATCAATCAACGCATCCTAATCCATTAAGAAAGATGCTGTTTTTTGATAGCATTGCTAAACAACAATATACTGTATTATTGATACATATATTAATTTTATACGTTTGAAAATATCGATGCAACTTAATGCAAATTTCTTAAATCTAATATTATATTAAAAAGAATATAGTACATTTCTATATCTTCCAACGATTTAGAACTTTAAAGACAACTCAATGCAGGTTTCCAAAATTGAATGTTGCATTGAGAAAAGAATATATACTGTACATTTTTCCAGCAATTTGAAAATTTTAATGCAACTAAATGTCAATTTTGAAACCTAACATAGCTTTGTAAAAAGGAATGCAGATACATACTATATCTCTACGGCATTCAATGATTTAAAAATTACAAAATAATTGGATAGAGACTTCGAAAATGCTACTTCAAACGTATTAAAAGGAAGTAATTAAAATTGTGTAATGTAGTATATTTTTCTTAAAGAAGCATTATATTTTGGAAGTCTGTATTGAGTTACTATGATTTATAATTTACACACTACGTTATAATTTTTCTGAAAGATTGTGAATTTAGTTTTTGAAGATTAAAATACATTCAAAAATATATAATATGTCTTTACACCTTGCAACGAATAGGAAATCTTGAAGAGTCACCAAGAGACTTCAGAATCCGGTGGCAGAGAAGATAGCCGCGAACGAACAGCTAACTGGAGGTAGATTACGTGCACGTAACGAGCGGGAACTCGTAATCGATCTGTCGTAATTTAGAGAGGAGCAGGCGGTTACCGCGTTGCATCTACCGGCCGATCTACATTTTATCGACTCGGCCTCCAACTTTATCGCCTTCCATCGGAATTCCGAAAGTGATACCACAATGACATTTGCATCGTTATCTTCATGAACGTTATTTTCACTCTCCATCTCAAATTAATCGAACAAAAATTTAAAAAAAGACATTTAAAAAAAGACATTTAAAAAGAGAAAAAATAAATAACATTTCTCCTTACAATTTTCTCTGTGCAAAAATATGTCTTCCTTCCACAAACACGATCCCTTTTCCTCTGTTTTATGTATATGTACACCGTAATCGTTATAAATCATACATCTTTATCATAAATCAAGCAGAATAAAAATAATAAAGAAGTTTCAAAGAGGAAACGATAAATAATATTTCTTCTTACAGTTATCTGTATATATAAAAATATAGATCTTTTCCAGTAACAAAATTCTTCTTTCTGTGTTCTCTACGTATCCACGACATCTGTCACTTCCTCCTACGAGTTACGTGAATTATTCGACTAACCGGAAACGAACAATGACCAGAGGAAAAATGGACGCGAGTTTTACCTGCTGTCACTGCGACGATGTCTACGATAAAATGCGAGCTGCACACCGTACACGCTGACCATCGATCGTCTTCTCGATAAGAAAAGAAAAAGATAGAATCTCTTTCTTTTTCCTCCAACTTGAAACGATGATTTCTTCCAGATCTAATCAGGTTTTACACGAAACATCGTTTTTTTCTTTTTCTTTATAAATTCGTAGGTGTCATCGAAAACGATGAATTGAGTGGAAAGCAGCGAAAACACAGTTCGGAATTAAATGCACCGCACGGATGTCCACAATGTATCGAGGTCAATTTAATCACGTTCACAAAACTGTCACATAATCACGATGCACCTCCGGCGGGCCGCAAGTATACGGTTTCCGCGTCCCATCCAGTTAATCCTCAATACTAAATAGCAATTGATATGAGGAAAATTCATACGATCCTTCTATATGCATATAATATTATGCATCTACTATAAATCTCCTCGTTGAAAACAGATTTTTATAGCAGTATATATCATCATACGTATAGTCCTATTATACATATATTATCTATATATATCTATACTATACGTTTTAGGAATAACACTAGTTAATTCCATGGAGTTTTATCCAGTGAACTTTCAATATCAGATAGTAACTAATGCCAGGAAAATTCGTATGATTTGTCTGTATATATCTATATCCTCTCGTTAAAAACAAATTTTTATATTAGTATACACTATTACGCATATATTGTTATTGCACACATACTATTAATACATAGTGTATGTTATGTTTCTGGTATAATAATATTGAGCTCGTTCTCGAACAGACGACAATAATGTAAGACTTGTCCTAGGGCACAGATTTACGAATCATTTGACATATTTCACACCAAAATAATAGCGACATACATTGGGTATGTATAAATCTTCTCTAAACGTAGACGTAGCTAGAGCACCATACTCTTCTCACATTCGACTGCTTGTGTTTCTATCTTCTTAACCTCTAATCAGTATCACACTAATCTCTTGTACATTTGTAGGACGCTGTGTTTCAACGACAGAACTTGATAAGAGAAACACAGGAACAACGAATCATCGTTGGAGAAACGTTGTAAAATTTCACTAAAGTATTTGATGTAAACAATAGACCGATCAATCTTTCGATCGAAGATTTCGTAAAGGATTGGCGGGATCACTATGGTTACGGCACGTGCGCCGTCTGGATTGATCAGTGGCGACACAGGATTGTCGGATATCGGTTGGTGAAGAGGCTGGACCTGATATCAAGAAGAAGGTACTCCGGGCAGGTTGTCTCGCGCAACTGCGGCCGCCGCGGCCAGCAAATTGCCTGCTTCCGGGCCTCATTACATCACTCTGTTACTCTGTTAACGCTCGCCGGAAACCCCTCTGCCTACCTCGTCTAAACTCTCTCTCGCATGTACCTACACATACTATTTAAATGCACTGTGTCGCGGACGATGCGGCCGCGCGTACTTTCAATACGAAAGAGGGAGAAAACGATACATGCGTCTACCTTGCTGCGTTTTCTTACCGGATGATTCGATGATGGTCTGTTTGGTTTTGCTTGTGTGCAATGGAATCGTAGGACGGATGCTGGATTCGCTCTGTTTTAGGTTGAGCGCTCTTTTGATGAACAAGTAATTACATGATGGTTTCCTTGATTTCTTGTAACTCTGGTGATTAGTATGGTATTGTTATTGAAGATTGGTATTTGATTCTGTATTAATGATTATGTTTAAATATGGAGAATGTTTGGTTGTGTCCTTTTTTAGGTACAGCATACTTTTATAGATTGTTTGTTGTTGTTGGTGCTGTATAATGATGGGTTAGAAAGAACTGCATGATGGCTTCTTGGTGACTAGATAAGATTGGTATTTGATCTTTCAATGAAGTCTTAGGATCAAACTGAGGTCTGATTTATGGTTATTAAAGATTGGACACTTTTGCAAAGGAGGAAGATTGCCAAATTGTTCTATTTTAAACAGAATTTGCCTTGTTGCTTGTAATGTCTAGTGGTTGATATCCTATTGTGGTTTGATATATGATTTATAGTTGTTGGATGTTGAATTTGTTTGAAAAGAAGGAAGAATTCTGGATCTTTCTGTTAGGTAAAGTACTGTTTTGTTGACAATATAGATGAAAAGAAATTAATACATATATATATATATGATTTTTACAGATATATAATTCATAATTGTTGGAACTTGGTAAGATATAGAGTTTATACTGCACATTAATTTTATGGAAGTAATACATAGAATCCCAAGATTTGCAGTAATATTTTCCTTAATTATAGATATATTCTTCCTTATGATTCCATAATAAACATAAAAGAAAGTTGACGATAATTATTAACCATTTAAAATTAATCCTGAGATTCGCTGTATAATATTAAATACAATCGCACAAAAAGCCTGCCATTTATTGCACAACAGGAGGTGAACAAGAAAAAGAAAAGAAAAGAATTAATATTAATACCAGGGCATAATGCTATGCGCTTGATTCGATATACATATTCTATCTCGATATTTCTCTTCTAATATGCAAAATACAAAGTCCAAGGGGCAATGACGTTTTTCAGACGAGGAAAGCAGAAATACTAGTACAGCGATAAAAACCGGAACGACTTCCATGATCACGATCCATGCTTAATACATGACAAAGTTCATCGATGAAAAGAGAGGACAGCGAGGAAAACATGGATATTACCTGAACGAGGCGCTCTTCCTCTAAAAACAGGAATTCTTTAACGACGAAAATAGAGCCAAACGATAACCAGTGAACAGAACCCCGCAGAAAACAAGAACACCTATTTAACGATAGACTCGAGTAAGTCTTGAATTCTTCTTACTTGGTGCAACAGAAATTTCCGAATTAAACGGCAAAGAGAAAAGAAGAGCAAAGACAAAAATGGATGTAACCAATTAAAGGCTAACTTAAAATTTTTAATTTTAACTTTAAATTGTAGAATCTAGGTATATGAAATAATAATGAAAAAAATATCAAGTGGAATTTTTAGAATTTCTTTTTACAGTCGGAATGTCAAGGAAAATTCAACGATGCAAATTGATCGCGAAAAATTGTAAATGAAATGTTGCCTTAATTGATCTTTAATGGGTTAAGAAATCTTGCATAAGAGATATTATGACACGAAATAAAAAACGATGATACAAGAGAGACAAATGGGGCAGGATTTGTAGAATTTACGAGGCGTTAAAAAAATGAATAACAACGTGGTGTAGAGTGCGGGCCAATAAAAGAGTCGGCAGGAAAAATGCGAACGTGGGCGGTAATTTAGCGTTGAAGATACACGCCGGAGCGGTTAATACGCGAAACATGCGTGCAGACAGGTGAGGCTGGTGTTCACGAGGGTGTACACAGTGTATATCATAAACGCGAACCGGTAAAACCCGTGGGAAAGAATCGGGAATAATAAACGTGCCGATTTTTATTCGGCGGTTATCGGAAATTCGCCCACGAGGCGATAAATGTTCGGATAGTTCCACTACTGTACGCCTCTAAATCATTGTAGTTATTTTTCACGAATGGTGGAAGCGATATTACACCCTGTCTGGCTGTATGTATGAATGTAACGGTAAAATGATTTATACAAATCTCATAATCTTGTAACTATTCTATTTGACTTAGACTTAATAATCATTATATGCGTTATATATCAATTGAACATTGTTTATTAGCGTCCGAGATTGTGTTATCATTTTTTCTATACTTAAATGTTTTATTATGAAATTAACACTATAATGTATAACGTATTTGCTACAACAAGATCTTTTGTTCATGATGTTAATATGGAATTTTCTTATTGTCAAAATAAGCCTAATTCCAAGGCAAAGCAGGCAGATAAAACTCAGTCATTGTAGAGTCATTGACTTCCTAATTATCAGGGAATTTATTTCAGAGTCGTCTTAAGCTCTTATTTCCTATACTATTTATTACAATTTTCTACAACATCCTTACTTACTGTACTATTTATTACATTACTCTTATACAATTACAACTACAGAATCATTAACTCTCAAACTACATAAATAGTACTCTTATTTTGGTTAAAAATATTCCAAACTCTTACTTACTACATTGCTTACTAAGCTGTTTTCATATTACAGTTTCCATATTATAGGTACAATAATATATGCAATCACAATCAACTGAAAAGTCCAAAATGAGATCCAACTCACCGTCAATGCGGGGTCCTGCGTGTAGCCTTATCCAGCACCGTCAAATCCAGTTCGTCTTTCGCACCAGGTAGCTCAAACCGAGTCTCAAACCTTCACCTCCTCACTTGCAATAAAATCCCAACCACGATCTATATATACTTCACCCAATACTAAAACCTCGTTCCTCTTTCAAGTATCCTTCAATGAGAAGAAAACTTCAACGAGGAGAACCAAACCAGGAAGTCAGCAACATTGGATGAACACGCGGATTGAATGATAGCAGAGAGATTCAACGATACATAAAATAAAATCCAAAGGAAGCCGTAGCTTCAACTAAAGCAGACAGGTGAAACAGACTTAACAACCAAATGAACCGGCGTACGATGGCCGATAGCCGGCTATCCGAGCGGATTACAACCCCGGAGGATGTAACGAGGCTGCGAGAAACGCGTGGACCACCGTGGCGAACTCGGCCGCGATGCGACGGACGCACATTTGGCAGCGTCGTTATCAGTCGCGGTCCGACGATTGGCTGTGTATCGGAGCCTGCGCCGGGACGCCGGGAGAGAGGGTGGAGATGGCGGTGGAGGAGGTAGGAGGGTTGGTTGCTAACCCCCTCGTGCCCGGCTCTGGCATGAAGCGGCTCCTTAGAGGCGGGATCATCCACCAGGGTGGATCTTTCCTCTCCCTTCCTGCCTGTCCCTCTCGCTCACTCTCTCTCTCTCCCTTTCTCTCTCTCGTTCTCTCTCTCCGTCTGTCCTTATCTGACCTGTTTCTACTACTACGTTCTACGTCCTTGTCTCTCATATTTGTTTGGCGTATATCACTGTGTTTGTTGCACTTTGTCAGGAGCTCAATTTCACTTTTTCCATCATATATCTATTGTTTTTTTTTCTTTTTTGGATGCTTTGGATTTACAATAACGTCTTCGTTGGGGTGATCAGTCTCTTAAGAGTTTCTCAATCTTCGGAGGTGTTGCGTTTTGGCTTTCAGTTACCTTTTTTGGGTCATGGATGTCTTCGAATGGCCCTCTAAATATTTTTTAAAGGAAACTATTGTCGTGAGATCCACAAAATTTAATTAGGTACAATTTTTTAAGATATAGTTACGGATACACTCACAGATGGATGTTCTGTTTAAAAAAGTTGAAATGTATTGAATGCATATCCTTTAACTTTTCTGGAAAGGGACAGATACGGATAAGGATCTTTCATTGATCTCCGGATTTATTTTACTCCGAATTTTCCATGTTAAATACGATGAAATGAAAAATGAAAAATTCATTGAACAAAAGAAAGTAATTAATTTTAATATCATAATATAATACTATATTATTGGCTCGAATATTTTATGTTGGTATTTTAGATCTAATACACAGTAGTAAAAGCCCGATAGACGGTGAACGCAAAGCAGAAATATTAGGATGAAAAACCTGAACGATAATTAAGGTCCATGCTTAATGCTTGACAAAATTGTCTAAGCATAAAGGGAAAATATAAATACTGTTTGTTGGACATTCTACGATGGACAACATTGCAAAGTGTTTTGTAATACTTTTTTATTTTTAATATTTCATCTATTATATTTGCTACTTGATGAGAAAATTGAGGAAATTGCTAGTTCTTCTTGATGTGATTAAATTTAAATTGGAATCGATATGTTGACATCTTTATAGCGACTGAAGAAGTTAACGAAAAAGAAAGGAGGAGGGTTTTCAAGCAAAACAGAACGAAAATTGTTGCATACAAGAGCTGGAAGTTTGGCGTGCAGCGGTCATGGGACTTTGGCATAGGTTCAAGATGACGGGAACATTGAGCTTTCAATTGTACTCCGTAATGGGCCTTTACAATAATCCAATATTTCCAACTAAATGTCTTTCACCTCCGATTCGCGGGGATTTATCCACTTAAATCTTTCAACGCTGTAAAATAAGAGGATGTGGTAAGAACAACGTCTATTTCTTTGTAGCTTCAGTTAAGTGCACTGATTGGAAATGATGTTAGATTTAAATATGGAATTTTGAGTAAGCGTGGGATTAAAATTACTTTAAATCCAACTTAGATAAAGTAATATCCTAAATTATCCTAGACCATAGTTAGGTAAGAAGAATACCTATAAACTTTTATACGCCCCATCTAGCTAGTAACATTTCCAAAATAACAGATTGTTTTTATGAATAATTCAACGTTATCTGTTAATCTTTATGCGACACAACTGTATTATACTTTGCTTGTTATTGCGCTTAGATCAAAGATAGATCAATCTTTTCTCTTTAAATTAATATTTTAACCAAAGAATAATTGTCAAGAGAGATATCAAATGCTAAGAAAACCAATCTACTCGTTTCCATAAATTTAGCCATACAATAACAATACTATAATGACAATTCTAAACCAGAACTAAAAGAGAGCGATATCCATGAACACGTAGAGATTTCGTAGAGCTAATAACATTCCCAGGATAAGTAGTAAATTCGATTAATATATCAATGTTATCTCGTGATCTTTATGCAAGGTCATGGCGTATACGTTCCCGCCCTTCCACCGGGTATCTGCTTGTACGAAAATTATCTGATCTACGGCGTGCAGTAACAACGGGGGCGCGACACGTCGGACACGTGGCCAGGGCACGATTTCGAAAGGGTGCTGGCGGCCAGCCGCCGGTATATGTTCCAACATATCGTCGATAACCATGTATCGTTATCGTCCTATTCGTTAACCGTAGTGATCAACGCGAATTCACGTGTTATTGTTATCATTTTCAAGATCGCATTACTACGCTATAGAAAATCCGGTCCTATTGTTTTTCGTAGTTCTTCGGATCTAAATCAGATTATAGTTTGCAAATGTTTGTTGCTGAATTTGTTCTCAATTTGGTTTTAAGAAAACTATACATAGGTATGAACTGTCTCTTTAAACTTTAAACAGTCCTAGCTGTAGATCTTTCTTCTATTTCTTCCCAATGCCTATTCACCTAATAATATTCTTATTTTCTTCACAGATTCACAGGCCTGGAACCTAATAACGTAGAACCAATTTTATCCACGGACTTGCACTCAAACAACATTCTTCTACATCCTCAAACCATCTTACCTCTTTCAACAAGAAGAACATGGCTTTATCAACCGCCATCTCCCTTTATCTCAAAAAATTGTTACACCATATCTCACTTCTTATAACTTTTATCCGTAGATAGTGAGAAAGTGAGACGAGCAGCATACCGTGCATAGTCGATTATACGTGGAAACGGTTGACGATGGCCGCGACCGGAAGTAGCACGGATCCACAGTGATCCGGACACGAATACGCACTCATCGATCAGGACACAAAAGGTTCGATGTTTCTCGCACGATTGACATCGTTCCTTGCTTCACGATCGGAGGCTTCACGCATGAACAACGAGACACGGCTAGACATGGTTCGTGATTTCCACCGGAAACGAACTGGCCAAGGGGGATGATTGTTGAAACGGAGAAGAACTGCTCGATCTGAGACTGATTCTTAACGGTGATAGCTTTAATCGATTATTCACGAATCACTAGGTAAATAATAAAGAAATTTTTGTTTCTTTTTCTGCGAAATTGCAGGGGTCTGAAGGATTATTGGGTTGCGTTTGGTTTAGAGATTGTGCATCTGTGCGATGCTACAAATAGGGTTGAAAATTGCTGTAAAATATGAGAATTGATAAAGAGCGGCGAAAGTTTTCTCATGTCTTTATTTCTTATATTTTTTAACAACTTACTCTTTACTGTCGTGGTACCATCTTACTAATTATGGCGAATGTTTATCTCATTCAGAATATCATGTCATTTCAATACTTAGTTAAGACAAACCTAGAGGATAAGCGACCCACTTAAATTTTCCATTATTTTTAAGGCCACTGTTACGTTTGGAAGAAAATATTTATCTCGTACACAGTATAATGAATTTTCTCTCTAAAGACATAAAAGAATCATCATCATCCCAAGAATCACTTAACCAGGCAAACAATAATTTGGAGGACTCCATAGATAGAATCTTTTTCTTCTATTTAGAACAAAATATTTATTCTATTTAAAATAATAAATTACTCACTTCCAATATTTCATCCAGATATCATTCAACCAAAGAAGGTCATTTTCATATTCTTCTACGCTGAACAAGCCAAGATACCAAGAACAAGATAGCACTCAAACCAAATCACCCTTGGTTGGCAATAGAATTCTGCAAGAGCCCAAAATAGAGTCTTCCTCTTCCAAGAGAATCCGAAGGATAATCAGTTCAGGTCGAAAATGTTCTCTCTCTCTCTCTCTCTCTGAATCAGGATGATCCGTATTGTTGTCGGCAATCACGAACGGGTCGGGTACGGTGGATAGAGGCCGAAAACGAGTCTATCGGCATTTAGCCGGGTTTCGTGAATGTAAACTAGGCGTTTCCTGCACGTATCGTACAAAGTGCTCGATTCGCTGGTCTTTTTTCACCGGACCGATCGATAATGCCATTGCAAACACCCTGTATGTGCTCGGTTAATGTTAATGGCAGGGGCTGGCTCGGGTGAACGGTGTGGGTTGCCCCTTTGCCCGTGAGTTAGAGCTTCCTGAGGCTTTCCCCGCATCCACCGTGCTACCCTCGCCGACTAGAGGACTGTGTCTGGCTAATGGTAAAGCCAGGAAATATCAAAAGTCGTCTCTGTTACCGTTCTTTTTAGTTTTCCCGAGTTTCTTCTCTTTTCCCTGTCGTACCACGCATCGAAATCCTTGCACTTTAGTTCTTCTTTTCTCTTTTTTCCATTTTCTTTTTATTGGTTGATAGATAGGGATCTTGTTAGGGATAAGAAATAGTCGAAAGCTTGGAGAATGTGAAACAGTTATTTAAATATTAGTATACATTATCTTTAGATTTATTTTGATATATTTCTAGACTTGAAAGAATTAAAAAGATATTTAAATATTAATGGTAGCCTATATATTTTTGGAGTTGTAAGAATGTTTATAGAGATCCTTATCAGAAATTAAAGTCAAGAGTTATCGGCGAATTGAAGTGCTTGTGTTTGCTTCTTTTTGCTCTTGTTTGTGTGGAAAAATATAATACATTTTTTACTAATATTTACATAGATCGTTGCTACGTATACATAGATTAGGATAAAGAGTTATTAAGGAATTTGGAGAACAAAGGAAGTGCCTTTGCTCTTATTTGTATCAGAGAATATATCAAAGCATCACATTGTTAGCTTTTTTAGCTTTTAACTTTATATTTAGAAGGATATTTGAAAGTGAAAGAGAGTAAGAACATAAATTTATTTCTGTTGCCACACACGTAGAGTGAAGATGGTTAATTTTTAGTCATTTAGTAAGAAATATAGGAAAAGTATGGGCTGTTTGAATATTTTTATTCAGATACAAAAGGAATTTTTACGAGGAGAATCAGTTACTGCAACAAATTTTCTGGCTTCCCTTTCATTGTTCTTTCTGGTCGGTTTTCATCGAGTTAGCCGCGAGACCAGAAAGTAATATATTAAAGCACCCTTGATCTACAACGATACCGAACAGCGGTTAACGCGGTTATCATCGGTAACACGATCGTTGAAATGATAAAAAATGTATCTAACTCGAGAGAACAAATGTAATCACTGCTTGTCACGAACACAATGCATTCAACAGGTTAGTGCTGCATATTAAAAAGAGTTTATTCGCATGCTTATAAATCTAGCCCAACGTTCTGGAGGAAGATTTCTCTCGGTTGCTTCGCATAAGGTTCACCATACCTGCTAAAAATCTGGAAAAAGGGGGAAACAGGTAGAGTTATACGATTTTTATCATTGTTCTCAAAATAAAATATTTACAAATTATTTATTAATTTTGAACGTTCTTAACTAGGATTGTTAAGTCTTGAATAGCACTCGTCAGATTCCTTGGATTTTGAGTGATACAGATTGAGGTTAGGTTAGGTTAGATAGGTACAGACTGAATTCCAGAATATAAAATAGACTAAATCATCAAAGTAAAACAATATCAGTTTATTACAATTGAAAAACCAATTTCTCGGAGCTGAAACTTGTACAATAATTATTTAATAACTATTATCTTTAAGAATTAATTAATATCGATTATTGTACAAGAAACCCCTATCTATAATTCTATTCAAAATTTAATAGAAACCAAAATCTTCAAGGCACATGACTTAACACAGCTTAATATTACGTATAAAGATCGCAAACCTAAACGAACCTATGTTACAGATCTGTATCTTGTACTAATCTAGAGTAACTAAGCTCGAAGCATGGCTCGTAGTTGAGCGTAAATCTGGGACCCTTTAATTGGAAACAATGGTCCGACGAGAATAGATTAGAGCGTTGAAAAGGCGTGCACAATCGCGGCACGCTTCTGCCGCGCGTAGATTTCACCCGAGGGAATCGTCGATATCGCGTGATTTAATTTGTTACAATTAGGGCAAAGGGTCCCTTAGGTAGGACAGCGCAGAGTACCCGGCCAAAAGAGCGACAGAACGTGACAGACAGAGGCAGTACGAGCGAGTTCACCGCGCCCTGCTATTAATATCAGTTAACGACCCGATATGATCGCTCGTCTATACTCACGGACAGGCTGCCATCGGTAGGTTCAAGCCATGGGGTCGAATCATGTGCTTCATCCATGGTTTCGACCACGATTCACACTGACATCGATCCACTGAGTCACCGGGTAGAATCCATCCTCAGCTTTCCGGCTAAATCAATCTAGAATCTGTCGTGGTTGCCTCACCTGGAGAAGAATAAAATGGTCTGACTGGTTCGGGCTATTTATTAAGCATTTCCAACGGGCTTTATCTTGATACGTGGTGTATGTGGAAGTGAAGATTGATATTGGTATCGTTTTGCTTGTAAATGTTTGGAGATTTAAAAAGTGAGTCCGTAAATTGAAATATCTAAGTTACGAATATTTAAAAATAAATTAAATTTAAGAAATCTATATGTCCTTAAAGATTCTATCGAGATATTATTTTTCTAGTATTTTACATTAGCTGCTGCGAATACAACCAATAAAAGGTTAGGTTTAAAGTTGAGGTTAACAGTCCCTACAATTAATAAAATGCATCGTCTCCTTAAAAAAAATCAATAATTCAACGCTTTTCGAATATTCTCTCTTCCAAAATTAACACAAAATCTATATCTATAGGAAATGTAAGAATCAAGGATTGGCTGTCAAACCCTATGGACATAGGAAAAGCGGCGTCGGGTGCATGTAGAGAACGACCGATAACAATAGACAGGGGCCGTGCTCTATCTAGCAGGCATCCGGGCCAACGTCGAAACGAGGCTGGTGCCGCGCGCGGATTACCATAAGCATTCATATATGCAGCGGCGCATTATACTTGCATACCCGGCATAAAGGTGGCCGTGTCGACGCTCGTATTGGACAGCGGCCGCAGGTATATGTATTGCACCGGCTGGCCGGTCGGCCACTTACTTACGTGTACCGAACCGCCTTCACGAGTCGCTGGCACGCGAGCCTGATTGACTTGTAGATGAGGCGACACAGTCGATATACGCCAAGTCCACCGTCCGACTCTGAAACCCCCGTCATGGCTACCGATGTCCGTGCAATTCTACCTCCTCCCCCTTTCCCTATCGGTTTCTCTGTATTGTTACGAACAAACCACGGATACTTACATGTGTATACATCGATTATATTTTACGATATAACACTAGAAGTATCAGTTAGGATTGATGTTTTAGTATACTTTGATCTGTATGTATTATTGTTTGGAATGTGATTGAAAGTAGGTAATATATTATACACTGCATTATAGAATCGTTTACCTTTTTGTTAGAAAAATGAAGCGTATTGTATATGAGATGACGCGCTAATTAGTTAGGTTCAGAAAAATATACATAATGGGATATAGTGCTAGTATAATGTTTAGTATAGATAGAGCGGATTAGGTCAGATTTAACAAGATATATATTCCAGATAATTAATAGAAGCATTTAAATTATATATGTATTACAAAATTCACAATGTCTAAATTAATTATGGACAAATATTACGGAACATCGTCACATTCCAAAATCTTCAAAAACAACTGTCCATTACGAGGCGTCTTGAGACCATCGGTAGCCATGGGATTTCTACACCGTGGCCACGCACCCCCACGAGCATTTCCCGTCTCGCTCTTCCACTCCCTCTCGACGAACCTCCTTTTCCAACGTTCCCTCGCAGCCACCGACCGTTATCTAGTTAATTAATCTCCGCCGACGGCGGCAGCCGACTACCAGGGCGGCAAAACTCCCACCGTTTCTGCAGCCGTAACGAGCCACGACAACGAAAGTGTCGAGCGCCACCCCCTTAGTTCACTCCAGATTCGCGACTCTCCCCATCTTTTCAAACTGCGAAAATTTAATCGCTTTTAAAGAACCTTCGTGCGATTTATCGAAGGGGATAATTGAAAAATGGTTGAAGAAGTGAAATGATTTTGGAAATAATAGTGGAGTGAGCATTTGAAGATGAAGACGCGAAAAGAGCAAAGAAAAACAAATACTTGGTGTTTAGATCATTAGAGGTAATATTCTTTATTATTATTATTATTATAAATCTTTTCTTCATTGATATTATTATTAGTAGTAGTAACTAAATTAGTAACTAAAAATACCAAAAATACACGTTCTGAATATTCTTCTTGGTTTTATATGGTTGCGCTATATACTAGTTTATCAGTGAACTATATATTTCAAGATAAATATTTCAACAGATTCAAACATACAATTTACTCAGATCTACACGGCATATAATGCAAGTTGAAACTATAAAAATTACACTAAAAAATAGCGGGCATGGAGTGATTTGAAAATAAGAAAACAAGCGAAACGGGTGACAAGTAAATTATTGAAAGAATTGGATGGGCCACAAATGAAAGGAACAATAAAGAAGGTAGATTCTACAGATAAGGAATATAAACGTAATACATATATTTTCATATTATTCCCATTTTACTTACTCCAAATACGATCAATTTAAGTCATAAAAGAATTAAACACATTTCTCTAGCCAATCTTGATTATTCCAGTAACATTCAAAGGATTAGTTCTACACTGATGACCGTCGTTCCTCAAAATTCCACCAAATCCCGCTTTAAGCGAAACTCTGCTGTTTGAACTTCGACCACGGAACACCAGTGGCGACATCCTGCTCAACCTACATTCTCTACCACTCGCAAGATCACTCCGACGAGTCAACGCCTGATAACCTACCATCGAAACAATTTACCATGAAGCTCGTCAGATCCATGACAGTTACCCTCCGAAATAAATCTATCGATCGCTCGCGTATTCCGAACGAGGTCCAAGAGCGAGTCTATCGGCGGAACAGACAGATGTCTCAGGTCGACGTTGCGACGCGTGCGGGGTGGCTCGTGGCGTGGTGCTCGGTGGCGTGGTACGACACGGACGGTGCGCCCCCTGATGCGGGGTGGGCAAGTATTGATTGGGTCGGCGCGTTGGTCGCGGCGTCCGTGTCCAGAGTGCAGGAAGAGAGGGTGGCGGAATCGCCAGGCGCCATCACGCGGGGCCACCGCGACCGTCGTCTGAAGGGCCGTCCAGCCAGTGGCCGCGATCTCGATTCACCGAAAAGATGGTCATGATGGCTGGCATGGACGACCACGAGCGAAAAGTCGTCCTCGAGTTCTGCCACCTGCTCGAGAAAAGCAAGCAGCTGTTCAACGGGCTACGGGATTTACCACAGTACGGGCACAAGCAGTGGCAGGGTTACTTCGGGCGCACCTTTGACATCTACACGAAGCTGTGGAAGTTTCAACAGCAGCACAGGTGAGTGAAACTTGAAAAAAAAAGGAAGAAGAGGAATAAAAGCAGCAAGATAAGGAAATAGAAAGAAAAGAATGAAAATGACGAAAGAAAAGATAAGAAAAATGAAAAGCATCATGCAACATTGTGTCGCGTATATACCACACGGAGGCCACACGGTGAGTCATCGTCGGACGAGGGTGGCCGCTGGCGTGGCTGAAGCCATCGATCATACACGTACGACGTCCTCCACGCCACGAGGTCCTTCGACACGATCCGCGACTCTGTCAGGATAACGCTGAAACAGAGCTGTGTTCTCTTGGTGATTCCTCTATCTCCTTCGGAAGGGCCTGACGGGCCGCGGAAGCCCGCCTCGCGCAGAAAAGACACGCGTGTATCTACACGTACGTGAAAGACGTACGTAATAGGCAACAGGGATGTAAAACTGGGATCGGTTGCGCCCGTTCACGAAGGACCACGGCACGGTCCTTTTACGCGCTCGACCCACCATGTGACGTGAACGTGAATGGAGAATCGTGCGCGCGAGTGAACACGGTCACGCGTGTGTGTATATAGCTATCGTGTATCTCTGCCGCTTACTCAGATCTTCATCGCGATTTCCCTACGACATGTCGGTGCTTTTAGTGGGTTACACATTACTCTTCGTACATCTACAAGGACAGGATAATCTTACTGGTTTCATCAATTATCGTTTTCCTAATTTTATCACTTTCGATTTGGTATAACTGGACTGCGGCTGTTTGTACAAACGCTTTTGTTAAAGTTTTAGTTTAAGAAATGAAATTTAAGCTTTGAATATTTTATGCACTTTTAGGACTTTGCGCATTCCTTGCATTTTTGCATTAAATTCCCCATAAATATATAAACATCCGTAGTCTAGTAATAATGCTAGCATTATAGATATCTTTATACCTTATTAGGTAGATCTGACACTGCAACTGGAAGAATAGGATCTAGCCAGAAATTTGTTTCACTCTTTAAATATTAGAACGAGTATTGGACTTTGGATATTTTATGTATTTTGCGTGTTACGTACGATTTATACACTTTTGAATTTTTAAAATCCACAACCCAGATATTTTTATCGTTTGGAATAAGGATTGGAGATACGAAGAAACATCGAGCATATTATATTAGACTTTTATAGTTCTTGAAGCAGATTTTGTATAGCATATTGTACGTATGATATAATACGTGTGATTTAATTTTATAAAATTCAGAGTATGAAAGATAAGGATATATATATATATGTACGAAGGAAATATGAAATTAAATGACGTTTTACAAAATGGATATATTTGTGTGAGAAAATTATATGTGTGTTTAAAAGATACATTAATTTCAATTTAGTCTGCTTTCACGTTTCCTTTGTACATCTTCTCTTTTATACGCTGAATTTTGCGGAATGGAACTTGAAATATCCTTTAAAACGATCGCTTCAGGCTCGAGTGTTTCAATATCTTTTGCTGTGAATTAAAAGATACATCAGTTAACATAGAAACTGCACATGGTTTCTTTTAACATTAGATCTATCAATCTTTAATATGCACCTGGGAGTATATACTATATGGATACAGATGATTTCAATGAAAATAGATAGATACATACATATAACTATATTTAATAGTTTTCTATTCCAATAAATCTTGTATGTTTTAATTAATTATAAAGCATATTGTCAATTATTTTATTGTTTAATTAATTGTAAGATTCCAATGTTCTTGATAGTTCAAATCTTTAAAAAGATAGAGCTTCTTTAATATATTTTATTATTTAATCAACTGGAAAGTTCAATGCCTTTGGTAGATCTTGTATTACAAAATGGAGTTATTATTTATAACTTTGAAATTCTTCCATTTGCAATGAAGATTTCTACATCATATAATAGTTTATAGTAATTATGCATTAAGAAATTATATTTTCATCTCTAAAATTACTAGGCTCTGTTCAATTGCGTTTCAGATATCTTTACAGATCATATTACATGACTTTTTCTCGTAATACGATTCAGAATTTGCATGATCTTTATGTGATTTCTCCGAAGAGTTCTTGTACGATGAAAAGCACGTGACTTGGATTCTCGTGGCCATCGCTATGCGAATGCATCCATTTATGTTCAATCTTCTGTATGATTTAATATACTTATTCCAATAACTACGAATTTTTTGTTTCATAGCAATTATTAGTTATATTAGATTAATAAAAATATGGTAATTTAATCGGTTATTAGTATTATTATTATTAGTGCATGATTGAAATTAACAGGTCTTAATTCTTCAATATTTAATTATTGCAAATATTGTTAAAATTTCGTGTTCAACGTCATAAATTATTCACGTAACTTTTTATAAGTAAAATGCACCGTGAAGGCCATTGAAAGTATGAATCTGAGACTTACGTAAATGTTAAAATAGTTCAACGTCGATTCTGATGATCTTTCATTGGGGAATAAGTCAAGAAAGGTCAGTAAATGTCACCGATAATAATATTTTAATAAAGATTATTGAATATAATTTACGGTGAACGATAAGGGAAATACTATTTCAAAGGAAACTAAACCGTTCTATGATTATTCGCCACTTGACACAAATTGAATGAATACATAAAGTGAACCTTGAACGTAGAGTTTAAAGAATTGTTTAATTCTGAAACTGATTATTTACTTATTTATTTATATATTTAGGGTCAGTATAAAATACAGATACAATACATTTACAATACATCTTTACAATTTACAATACTCCTTTACAATATATTTTTTAAAAAAGCGAGTCAAAAAATATTTTTCATTCGAAAAAAATAATTTAATTTAATTAAAAAAATAATTTAACAAACAACTATCATAGCGCATGCAGTGGCTGAACGGTAAAAGCGTTTCCAATTTCTTTTCCTTCCGTTTCTTGTCTATAAATTACGACAGAAGGAACATTACGATCGCCACGAGGATCTGTGTCACGTGGTTTCCGTCGTACTCCCTGTGGACTATGGGGGTGATATAACGATCGTGCAAACGTTTGCTGTAGTCACAGCATTCTATAATCTGTTTAGTTTACATGTAACCTTAAAATCAGAATTAATTATTCACTGCGTTAGATGCAAAATGTTGAAAGTCTGAAAAATTAAAATCAAGTTTAATTGTTTCTCTCTAGCGAAACTTTTTTAATTACAAATCGCTTGTTTCACCTTTTTTCTGAACCGTTCATATATATAAAGTATCATAAATTATATATTATAGACCAATCACATTACTCCATCCCTTTCCAGTCATCATTTCATTCATAAACTCACCATAGTCTCTACCCATAACCTCTTTCACTAAGTAACAGTCGAAGCTAACCCTAGACCGATTTACTTGGGTGAGTTTGCTTCGTTGGCCCACTTGGACCACGTTACACACACGTCTTTATTTACCCTTTCGATTCTGTTGCACTGGATGCCCGGTAATCTTCAGCCCTTTGTACCTTTCCTTTTTGATCGTAAAGTGTCATCAACATGGGCCGGTTGGCTGATGGTGCGACTCGACAAAGAGTCAATTGTCTATCCGGCTATTCACACCGCTCGCGTTCGTGCAGACATGCGACACCCAACTGCTACGGTACATCTCCTATATACACACACGTACGATATATGTGCATACGTAACACGTGGCTGCAAGTATAGATAGGTAGACACGCGATCGTGCCGTGTCGACTGTTAATAAATATCGGGGACGCTCTTTCAGCATCGGTTCCACACGTCAAAACAATAGGGAAAAGTTTCTCGAACGTACGGCCATCAGTTTCAAAAGTATCGCTGGTATCTGAGCTTGTATTATGTTCCCCTGTTTCTCTTTTTTACCTTTCTTTTCTTTCCTTGTTGTTTCGTTTGTCTAGTTTTTTTATTGTGTTGCAGTTTCCTTGTACCTTTTTTGTCGCGGAAGGTTAGGTATTGAGACTTTGTTACTAGCGTTTCTTTGATCTTAGTCTAGGGAGGTGTGATTTCTCGTGAAAGAAAGTATTGTTAGGTTTTGCGAGGATTTTTTAATGATAATTGTTTAATGGATAGGGTTGGAAGTATTGTATTTTTGTAGCCTAGCTGGAGAAGGTTTTAAGTATAATATAGAATTTTATACAGCGTTCTCCATAGAAACGTTAATGTACCTCTCTTCCTTTATTATCTTAACTTCAAAACTGAAAATACATACAAGCAAAGAAAAACCAGTACCAGTTTTTTATAATTGGCACAACAAGATTATAAATCTCTTAATACTTAATATTTGAGCAATTGTATTTACTTCAAGCAACAGTTACTTAATAGAAGATCCAGAAAGACATAAAAGTATAAAATTATACTTCTTTTCTTATATCTAGTGCCTTTTGTTTGTTTATTCTTATGTCATTATTAACTCAATATATCAATCAACACTCCTATCAAAGCGCCTACCAGACCAATAACCATAAAAGGCGCGCGTGAACCCACGCGCGCCCTCTTCTTACAGGACGATACTGGACACGAAGTACGGCCTGAAGAGGTGGCAGATCGGTGAGATCGCGAGCAAGATCGGCCAGCTCTACTACCATTACTACCTTCGCACCAGTGAGACTTCGTACCTTCACGAGGCCTACTCGTTCTACGCAGCGATTCGCGGCCGCGCTTACTACAGCCGTGCCGCCAAGGAGGATAGGAGCGACCTGATGGTGAAGAAGCTCAGGTACTACGCCCGTTTCATCGTCGTCTGCCTGCTGTTGAATCGTATGAAGCTCGTCCGTGAATTGGTCCAAGAGTTGGATGCCCAAATCGTTGATTACACCAGCACCTACGAACCGGACGATCAACTCGAGTGGAATTTAGTCCTCGACGAGATCAAGGCGTTCGTGAAGGCCGAATCGGCCGTCGGAGTGGTGCACTCGGACTCGAACCCGGTTATACTAACCCACAGGTTGGGGCCCCAGACCTCGCCGCCAGTCGAACGTACGCCACCCATGTGCCTATCCCTGCAGGAGATCCTGATCGTTGGCAATTGCGCCGACCAGGTGAAGTTTAGTGAATTGTCGATGGACATGTTCAGGATGCTGCAAACGCTGGAGAGGGAGCCAAGGGACGACCCTAATCACCTGCACGATGCGTCGCCGGCAGGAAGGATGCCATTCAGGCCTGGCGCGTATCCTGGTGCCGAGAACGGTGCCCCGAGGCGGGACAATCCACACAAGTACCTGTTGTACAAGCCCACCTACAGCCAGGTACAGGTATTCCTCGCGAGCGGCTTCAAGGAGCTGCCCGCGAACGGAGCGCTGTTGCTCTACTTGTCCGCCGACGGCTGCTTCTCCACCGTCAAGCATCCGGAAGAAAGTGAGTGTTGCCTTTGATCGCGACCGATCACGCTTCCGCGAGTATCTTAGAGCCTTGGCTGAGCCGTTTTTACGTTTTGCTGTCAGGGAAGAGATATGGAATAGATGTAGGCAGCCGATGTAGGAGTAGAGCAGATTAGAGAGTTGGAGGAAGTTTGATAGATGGTTGATGTTAATGGGTTTTTCTTGGGAAGGAAAATAAGGAAGAGCGTTTTCCGTGGTTGCAATATTTCTGTTGTATAGTTAATCTTAATAGCTACGAAGTTTTATTAGCTTTGTCGATTAGAGTTGTTTCATAAAATGTACAAAAGCAAATCATCATTGGGCTAAATATTTTTGACGATTTCTTGAAATATATTGTCACCGACAGACACGTGTCTAACCTAATTTCAGAGTACTATAACCACATCCGTATATTGATAAGTATCATATGCAACACAAATCCAATATTTTATACGTTTGTACTTTCTCGCACTAATCCTAAAGCCAACATTTCCAAATCAAGTTTTACATAGCTTTCTTTTCTAAATCTAATACCGTATCTTAGTAAATTTGTAAAACTTCTCATTCGACAATTCAACTACCCCCACGACCTGAAAATCTCCAAATCGAAACACTTCACGCGAACTAATAACCAGTTGATCGATCAAAGCATGTTCGCCTCTTGTCAACGAAAATAGTTTCCGTTTTAAAAAGGCGGTTGGCCTCCGATCGATTTCGTTGATCGGCCGAAAATTACTTATCACGGTAGAGGGCAGTCGTTGATGCAAGGCTAAAACGAATCACGCGCTTGACGAAGCCGAATGCGAACGCGTGTCGGCATTTTCGGTCAGTTTCCTCGGCCGGTAATTCGACCGGTCGGGTAGAGCGAGTCTTCCGTGTCCTATCGATACGTCTAACTCTCCTAACGATCCTTGAACGACGAAGAAAGGATTTTTCCATGTCTATCATACAAAATATTCGTATTCTGTTCAACAAATTGAGTCTAGAGAGGCAAAACCACGTAACTAGAATCTAGAGAAGATAGGGTTGAATTCACAATTCTGAGATATTGTAAAATATATAGAAGCTATTTTTCCGTATATTAATCTTTTAACTGGAAAGAGTTAATTTAGCAAAGATAAAATCGAATTTAACGAGATATTTGTTGCTTTAATTAAATTACTGAAAAATGAAGCTGCTTCCTTTGTTACAGCAGTTAAATACATTTAATCAAACACGCTCAATTAAATATATATGTATACTAGTAAACCGCGGGTATTTATACAGATTCAAATTTTTGTGATTATAACTAAAAAGTTGTAAACTCTGTAGAGACTTTTTTTCATAAATATTTTTGAGAATATAATTAAAAAAGGAGATATTCGATCAGAAAATTGTTTTATCTATCAAGCATTATACACTATACTTTGAATATTTTATATATTTTTTGTATCATGTGTATTTTGTGCAATTTTGCACTTCCAAATTTCCTATAAATGTCTAAAAATCCGCAGTTTACAGATAAGCCGTGTCGCAACAATGTTACACGATGCCTACACCACCGCGCGTAGATCTACCTTTAAACGCATGCCACTAATTGGATCATCGAATCGGACTATCACCTTTCTCCGATTCGTTCAAGGGCTTCCAGTGAGCATACGACACACGAGCCGCACTCATCGTTGATTTAGTTACTGAAAGGAACGCTCTTTTCGTTAGTAGTATTCGGATTATGTATAGTCGAGTGGGAAAGACCGGAAAGTGTTTCTGCATTTCATCGGAACTGATGATGACGATCAGTTGCGGTAGTTAAATTTATTCTGGCCTTTGTTTTTTTCCGAATTTGGAGGATGGAAGTTTGCAGCTATTGTACTTGGAAGGGAATGGTATGCTTATATAATGTTTTTTTTTAAATTAAATAAGTTGTTGGAAATTGAGTTGAGGTTAAGGTAAAGCAATGTTAATCCTGTATGACACTATGGAAGTTACATGTATCTATTTGTTAAACTCTACTTTATTTTATTTCTACTTCATGATATTTTTATAATAATAATTAATTCTTATATTTTAGATTAATACGAATAACTATAATAATCTGTCATATTTTTGTTTCATAAGCAAATTAAGTTTTGGTTACAAAGGGTTAAAGAATAACTCACATATATAGTGGATAGTTTTTGAATGGATTCAGTTTTTTATAGGAAGTACAAAGAGCAGGAAATCTAATTATTAAGACATTTGTAGTAGGATATATTTTGTTTAGGCTATATTATTTACAGCTTTAAAGATTGGTTAGAATAGGAGGCTTATAGAGTCAGAAGCTTATATGTATATAATCATAGATACATATAGAAGATACCAAGATCTGCAGAAAAAATTATTTAGCTGTAGACAATGCTACACTAGCTTAGATGAAGTATTAACTACTATATAATAACAGTTGAAAATTTCACAGCATAAAAAATCAATATTTAAGTATCACACTTCCATACACAGATTCAAATGATATCTATGAAATTCATAAATCAAACATACATTTTGAAAAGGTATAAATATTTATACTTTCACGTATATAATTAAATGCATTACACATTACAGAAGGTAAAAAGTTCTATTTAAATTTGCAGATGAAATTCACATACCCCTAATACAAAAACTAGAACTACTAGTAATTTTACGAATTTCTGTTATTTAATAGCAACAAAAATTATTCATATCCAACCAATTTGTTGAGAACAATTCAATTACACGCCTAAAAATAGTCTCTTCTCATTAACACGTTAGAACCACATTGTACCACAAAGAAAATTCCTCAGTTTCACAATACAGCGTTCCTTTCTCCTTCAGAAATCAACGCCTTTAATTGGATTCGCGAAAAGATCAGTACAAGGTGTCCGCGACTCGAAGGAACTTGAAAGAACACACGCTAGCGTCCTCTTCTTTTTCGTCTTTAATTAGTGGGCATCCTCATGAAACTTTTATGCGGATCGAAAGAAGACATCTTGAGAGTCGACATACGAGATACACACGACCATGACCTCTCGCGGTGCATGTTGAATTAACTACATAGAAAATCCAGGTCGTTTAAATGGTTTCCTAATATTCCACGTGCCACGACGTTCAACCGCGACGATCTATTATCTTCCGGCCGATCTGGAATAGTTGCCCGTCATTCATCGCATTTCTGTCCTGGTTTAATTAGTAATTCGTATATTTAATACCAGAATTCGTTATGCAATGCTTTCGATGTCTTTTGTGATACATGTATAGTGGCTCGCGGAAATGTCTGAATATGTACTTGCTATGGAACCTTTTATGTATTGTTTGTGCTATATAAAACATTTTCGAATTTCATCAATAGTATAATTAGTAGACTGCTGATTTTTATGTAAATTCATATTTTCATGAATACAATTAAAAGAGTAGGATCTGAGCAGAGATCTGGTTTACCTGTTAAATATCATAAACAGTACTATACACAAAAACAATACTGTATCTTTATACGTTTATATGTTTTGTATGCTTTTGTATGTGTTGCGTATCATAACGTTGCATATCATTACGTATTTTTGTATCTCAAAATTACTGATAATTGCATAAAAATCAGCAATAAGAAACTACTGTTACTGTTTTTCTACTACATTTTCAAACTGTTTCGTATAACACACATAATACATTCATGAAAAGTTTCTATAAGTATTTACTTTCGCGAGCTACTATATTTCTGTGTGTTCTCAGTATTTGTCAGTGTCCGCATGTAAATGTAAACAAGTATTTATTGTCCTATGGGTATTTATTATCGCGTGTATCAAGTGGTAAATTGGTGGCAAAATTTTGGGATCGTGTTTAATTTTATATGCAGGTTAAATTACGCTATAAATATGATAATGTATAATAGACGTTTGTGTTATATTACAGATATTTTGGTTCAAACTTTGGATTATTAAACCTCTACTTTTCTTCCGTCTCGACGAATAAAAAGATTTTGAATATCTCATTATCTATCAACTTTCGTAAATTTGGAAAGTTTTTAATAATAAGAAATAAGAAATAAGTTTTTAATAATAAGAAAATTGTGCCACAGGACGTAATGAGGTTAGGAAGGTAAATAAAAATACTTTCCTTCAGAAATTACTATTAGTCATATTTCTAACTTTTATTATACTCAAAAAATTTCGTTTCCAAAGAGGTATATACATATAAAATAAAGTAACGTTGATATATTTTCCAGTATAACATGCGTACCTCTACAACTTGAGATGAAAACGTCCGCAAATCCATAACCTTCACGTGACCCGTTTTCATCAGTAGAACCGAAACACGCTGTAAAATTTGGCCACCTATTTCCAAACGGATCTTTTGTACAGACTACTTTATTCTGTATCACAATTCCTCTCCAGTCATCGAGCAATCTCTCTTTCTCCCTTCCTGCTGTTCTCTTCAAAGTACGTAACACTTTCCACTTATCGTCCATTTGTATGTTGCCTAAATGTTACACATAAAATACCTTTAAAAGGACGAAGGAGAAGTGAAAGAAAAAAGAAAGAAAAGAGGAGGGATAGAATAGAAGAAAAAAATTCGAGTCAAGACCGAAGGTCGAAGATGTTGAAAAATTTAGCAAGCTGACCACCAAAGGAGCGCTCGGAAGCCGGTATTCAGAGCGCAGTGAGGTTACAAGCCGCTCGAGAAGGCGAAAACGGTCTTTCAACGAAAGTAGAGTAGCGCATCCGTGTCAAGGTTATTCCGCGATAGAGATTCCAAGCTGTCGGCCCAGTAGATTCTAAGTTTGCAATCAATATCGAAATACGCGGTGACGCGTCGATATCGAAGAAACCCCGCCGGTTACATTCGACCGACAATTCTTTTGCCTCTTTTAAATAAATCTCGGCTTTCGGTGTCGTTAAAAATCTCACTTTTACGGTTGCGATAGATTTTACAGATAAACGTTGGCATTAGACTATGGATGTGTGTTCTGATCTCAATATATCAAATATGAAGACCATAAGGGATCAATATAATAAGTCTAGCTTCTTTGTTTTTTTTTATTTTTATGTTACATAATGTTAAGCAGAAAATATTTTAATATGGAAAGAAAACAACTTGTTACACTTAAAGATATAACTATCTCAAAAAAAGGTTAATATATCTTTAAAGCTCCGTAAAAAATCAACAACATGATTAGAATGTTAAGACAGTCAATAATTTTGGAATATTTAGCATAGTAACATACGTATAAACATAGATCCTTGTTATTTTTATTTCGGCTTTCAAAATACGCATTCACCATACCGTTATAGCATTAGACAAGAAATTAAATTTGACCTTTTAAATTTGAATAGAGAACATATATAGGGTATTTAGTGGAAAAAACTAGGAATGGTCAGACGCGCGGGAAACTAGGTAGAATTTAAAAGCAGAATTGGTACGTTCCAAAATGCGCGATACAAATTACAATGTCGTGGTACGATCTAGTCCGGACACAAATAAATCTTCCAAGGATACAGGCAACGATTTTGGTAACGCTCCAATTTCAAGCGGCGAGTCTCGAAAACCGACACGGTCGGACAAGCTTCTCTGCTCATTGTTTCGCCGAAATGAAGCTCGCTCTTTCAAGCCGGCCGCGCGTGAACAGCCGATGCAACTGATCGTTGTTTTATTTATAGAACGCTCAGTGCGAAAAACAGGCCTCAGCAACCGCAAGTTTCGGTTTTATTCGGTCCTTATGGAAGATTTGTTATAGCTTTAAAAAGATAGATTACGTTAGAAAATAATACTTCCGGTTTCAATGTTTCAAATCTCCGAACTTTTCAATTTTTTTACCCATGAGTTTTTAATTTTTAAATTTCGAAGCGCTGAGTGGTTAAACTTTCAAATTTTGAAGCTTTGAACTTTCAAACTTTTAAATTCGGAAGCTTCAAATTTTTAAGCTTCTAAATTTGGAAACTTTGTACTTTTTCAGGATTTTCAAATCTAGAAGCTTTGAATTTTCAATTTACTAGATTTTAATGTTTTGAATCCGCAAATTTTTAAATTACAGGGCTTTAAATTTGTACACTTTCACATTTGGAAGCGATAAAATTTTCAAATTTGAGATCTTCCAGTTTCCAAATCTTTTAACTTCAATGCTTTGACACCTCAACATTCCAACATTTATATTTAAAAATTTTAAATGCCTTAGTTCCTAATTATAAATCTTAAGCACCAAATCCCCATATTCCTATCTACGAATTTCCTAAATACTCTTTGTAACTCGAAACCTGAAAAGCCAAAACTGACATAAAACACAAAACGAAGCCAAGGAAGGGCGCGTAGCCCGATAGTTAGGGTACCGTTCCCACGTGACATCACGCCGCTCCACGAAACCGGAATTGCACGATGTTGATAAACCTTCCGATTTTGCAGTGGGGTACGACCTGGGTGGCGTGTCCACGTGTAGCAAGAGGGACCCGGAGCACGGGAAGAGGCCGACAGGTGGCAAGGAACCGCACTGCCTATACCCGGGTGACCTCTATCCATTCACAAGGAAACCGCTGTTCGTGGTCGTCGATTCGGACAACAGCTTCGTGTTCCAACAGATACCTCGTTATTTCGGACAGCCGTTGATGGTGCTGATGTCGCCCCAAGACACGCCGTCAACGTTACGCGACGTTCGACACGGTGGAAGCCTGTTCACTCTGTTTCTCCACGCCCCCCTAGCCGCGTTTTGCCTTATATGCAACATCGGCAGCCTGGCCGTGCACCACTGGGAGCGGTGCCAGCGTTACATCGAGCGATTCCTCATCGAGGCTTGTCAGCTCGTCACGCGCTCCAGATGCGGTAAGGATCCAGGACGTTGTTTTTGTCGCCTGACACGGCCTGCAAGAGCTCTGCTCTGGCTTCCTTCTCTGTCTATCTATCTCTGTCCCTCTTTCTCTTCTAATTGGATGGGGAACGGGGAATGGGGCATATCGGTGAAACTTTCTTGGCTCTGGTCTGGCTGCGTTCGATCCGTGGACTGGGTGATGAGAATATTGCTTTTAGAGATTTATTAGACGGATCTTAGAATATTTAAACGATTGTAAAGACTGTATAATAGATTTATGTTTTTTGGAATGACGATAATGGAAATGAATTTGATACAGTATTTCACTCTTTGGTTTTTTGTAGAGGATTTTGTGATACAGGTTTGAAGATTGTGAAGTCTCTCTAATAGGACATTTTGTAATTAAGAGACGTGGAATAGTGCGAAGGTAAATTAGATGTTATATTATTTATGTGCGAATGAATTTATTTTGGTATCATCTATCTTTTTTTTTCCTCCAAAGGGGCAAGGATCGATCTTCGTTGAAAGGAGTGTGGGCTCACAGAGAGGAAAGAAATCCACCGACGTAAATTTCTTTAATTATTAAAATCATCAATTAGCAAACGATATGCAATCATACATCAGATCTTTCCCAAATGCAAATCATTTACAAAAATTACCATAGTGTTTCTCCTTATATCAATTCACATCCAAGAAGTATGTTACAGCTCATAAGTATCGGCCCATTTATAGGAAACTTCTTTCTTGAGAATAACGTTTAAGCTCATTTTAAAAAGTAAATACAAGGTGTGTCTGTTAGGAATTGTAAAAAGAAAAACTCTTTTATGCGGATATTCAGACATTCAATTCCACGATTCTGGGATAAGCGCCCTGCTATTTTTCATAATCTCTTTATCTTTTACCAGATATCGTTGACCCACGTGGCGCGGGTGCCAAATCACATAAAATTGGCGTGACAGCGGAACGCGTTATCCTCCACAAGCAACGCCATCTTCTCTCAACATTGTTTCGCTCGTCAAACGACTATAAAGCATCCAGCAATATAATTTAAGTGGCTATAATAATCGACAAGCTTCCAGATTTGAACAGTTGAAAATTCAAAGCACCACGTTCGAAAATGATGAAGTTTAGAGTTTAAAATGTTGAGAACTCAAATATCTATCTATTCGATAGAAGTTTATATTTAAAAAACGCTATAAACTTCTCGATCAACCCGATGGTTATTCCTTAATAACGATTATAATCGGCTTTGCTAACGAGGAGCGCATTAGAAGAATTCTCGATCCCAGTCTTCGAAATCGTCTCGGTTCGTTCACCGGCAGCCAGAACGCGCCGAAAGGGATTTACGATTGCGTTCGAACGATAAACAGAGCTGGCCTAGATCCAGGTCGTGTTTATCGCTGAACCGGCAATCTTTCCTCCTAGACGCGTGGATCTAGGGTCGGCTACAAAGGGGCTCTCCATTGTTCCTCTCGCGACAGCGATATGTCGTGTGCGAGTTTTGAACGTACGAGTGGCTTCCTTTGTCGCAGGCTCTCCTCTCTCTCTATCTCTCTCTATCTATCTATCTATTTATCTATCTCTCACTCACTCACTCACTCACTCACTCTCATTCTCTTTATAATAATCGCGTCGTTAAGTAAAGCTTTGTGCGGATACGTTTAGTTCACTTTACCCTTAGAAAGTTTCACCGAAATCGATCGGGACAGCCAGCTGGCTGTCTAGCTTGACAATAATTCGTTCGAAAGTTGAAACAACAACTACAACAACAACAACAACAGGTTCTCTAGTAGCAGGCAACAACAGCAGCAACAGTAATATGCAAATTTGTCGGCCATATCTTTGGATCTGGAACCGTCGTCGAATTTTTGTTTAGAGGAAGATCGTGGACGTCAGCAGGCGATTTCCAGTATAGTATGACGAATTAAGAATCAATTTTAGAACTTCAGGAACCAAGTTAACGTAACGTTTCATTTCCAATTGTTTTAATATCAGTTCACATCAGCGATTTCTGTTTTCCAACGTTGTGACTATGAAAGGGAATTCGGTATATGTTTCCTTATTTCTTTCAGCCAGATTCTATCATTTTATGAAATTCTATAATTTTAAAGAAACGTACGTATCTGTGGTGTTGGTCCTCAATCGATTTCCAAGTGTAGTCCAACCGAGCGATCATGACAATGCTACTGCACGTAAATCATAAAAGTGGATGGATTTTCCCACCACTTTCTCTTTTATGTCATATGCTTCAAATTTTCAAACCACAGCGTGAAAGAAGAAAGATATGCTTTTCGTAGGAGAATGTTCTCTATCTGTATATGCCAATTGTCATAATTTAATTGTCTTCCTATTCTCGTTAATTACATCCTATGACATATGGGAACGAATAGCGAAATAAATGGCTGTACTGACGGTATAATGAATGACGGTAATGTAACTGCGCTGACGAAACAGTCGCAGATGCAATTGACTGCTTATCAAGAAAATTTTCTCAAGATTCTCCACTGCTTACTCTTCATTTCTCTTTTTAGCATCACGACCACCCGATTGGACTATACAGTTCCGAGTCTTACGAACAGAGTAAACTATCCTTGTCATGCATATTTTCGTCAGTTTAACCAGAGACAGCGATAAGGTGTAAAATAACCCATCTAACAATTAATCTAATTTTCTAATTTAATTTCATTTCAACGCGACTATTATTACTATCTACTATTACTCTTGTACTTTTTATTTACTTTTGTTTACTTTTTACCATTTTTAATTTCATTCATCTGATTATTACTTTATTCTATTTCAGATTAAACCGGAAAAATTTTGGTTTAGAGATACAATCTCTCCTCTTATAAACAAACGAAATTCTAGCACAATGAAGCTGTTTGTAATGCCAGGAATTATTTAGACAGTTGTAGTAGACAGGAATTATTTACTAGATGTTTAATATCAAAGATATAAGTGATTTTTACTTCCTATAATACAAATTCCATATTTCATGTTACAAATGCAAAAGAGGAAAGTTTAGATGAATATAATTGCCTTTATAGTTGTTATTCTTTCCTATTTTTTAGATAGAAGATAATATGTATGAAGGAACAAGAAAGTTTTTTCTTGAATAAGACTTGGACAATGTTGAATTTCGAGGATTGAAAAATACACCTTAGAAAAGATGTACCTGCCGGGTTTTTCCATCTGGAACAAGAGTTACCAACACTTCTTTTGCGTCGGGATCGAAATAAACTTGTCGCAAACATTCGTAGAAATCGGGAAAGTTTATTTGCCCGTAACGGAGAGTTCATAAAAATTTATCAAGTGCAAAAGGGTCGAGTTTGACGATGGAAGTTACCGGCGAGCTGACGTCCCCGATCGGAACATAAATCCAATTGCTCGAACGTCAAAATTCTGAAACGAAACGAACGAATGAGCGTACAAAGTGTTGGAAGGGTCTCTCCATGAATCGGTTGCCCGTTAACGTGCAGTTGGAGGTGTTTAAACCTTTCACTTTTCTATGGTATTTCCCTTCTCTCCTCCAATATTGAAATTATGTTATTTTATGTTTCCCTTTATTCCCATTTATCCTATTTCTTTTTCAGAATTCTGAATAGTAATATGGCAAGAAGTTAGAATATGCAGGAAGACAGAATAGTAAAATTGTGCGGCGGGGATCTACTTTTTAATTTAATCCCTTCATGCTTAGTATTGTTTATACGCAAAATTGTATTTTTCAATCGTCTTGTACTTGTCGATTGTAACTAAACGATGCTTATGTATAATTATTTTCGGTAAAACAGGTAAAATCTAATCTTAATGCGTCGTGTCTTCCTTATAAGAATACGAGGAAAATATGTTCTACCACTGATAAAAAAAAGAGTTTCTCCCACAACTCAAAAGACAGGATTAATTGTTTCGAGCGATAAACAAATTCTACGCAGTAATGTTACTACTCTCATGCAACAAACTCCCTCACAATTTTGCTATTCGTTATTCACCACATCTTTCTAAATTACAAAGAAGAAACACCACAAGCTTGAAAACATTTTCCTAAAAAAAATCCGAACAACCTCAAAGGGCCTCGTTTTAATTTCTAAAACCACCAAAGCTCTCTAAGAGCGAAAAGCAAAAAGAAGAAAGTGAAGAAAAAAGAGAAACAAATGTAGAAACTCCAACTGCACACCCATTGTACACAACCACGGAGACACTGTTACAACCATTTGTACATACGTATACATGTCCGCATGTATATCAAAAAAAAAAAAAAAAAAGAAAAAGAAAAACGTACCAGAACTCCGAGAGAAACCGCCTTGGACCTGACCGAGCGCTTTTATCGGTCCACGCAGAAACCAGCGTGTTGCAATTCTTCGGCGACGATTTCCTACGACTGTTGCTGGTGCGCTACGTGTTCTGCGACGTGGTGTTGAATCTGCACCGGTCGTTCAGGGGTCGACAGCAGAGGCCCCGTTGCCATCCACCGTTGCCGGACGCGGAGGTCCTCGAGCATCCCACTCTTCATCACCTGGTGCTCGATCTGGCCGCCTGTCTTGACTGTCGCGACCATTTCCCGGACAGCAACGAACTCGCCTGACCCAGGCATCTTTCCTGCCCGGCCCCCCATGAGTCCACATCTCTGTTGCCGCCGTACAGCCACGACTACGATTACGATTACTGTAACTACAATTGCAACAATAAAATCGTTACACTGAGACCTCATTAAATCGCGTCTAAACAAAAAAAAGTAAAAAAAGATTTAAAAAAAGAAAAGAAAGAAAAAGGAGAAGAAGGATAAGAAAGAAAATGAGAATCGAAGGAGTCGAAACAAAAACGATGTATGTATGTATGTATAGGAAAGGAAGAGAAAGATAAATGATAAGCGAAGAACGGAAGAAATCACGTGTGTACAGTCCACATGCACGTGTATCGTCGTTCGATAAATCACGGGGATTAATTGGCCGCTCGTGTTGAATATCGTCGACGCCGTCTCAGGGTAACCCGGCGTCGTACTTTTCGTTCTGTCATCGTCGTTCTCGTCGTCCGTTCGTCGATGATCTTTCGATGACTTCCGCATTCTCCTTGTCAATAGGTATTTGTCGATTGGAAGGTTGAAAAAAGACACACGACGCCGGGTAACGACGCGTTTTTCTCTTCTCTGCCCGCGAAGAAACGTGCGGATACGGAAGAGGAAGTGTTAAAGAAGGTGGAGGAGCAGGAGGAGGAGAATGAAACGAACGAGCGAAGAAATTATATTCGCGGCTTCGTGTTTCTCCTTTTAAGGACTCGTTCTATGTTAATCGCGACACACCGCTGCCAGTTTTTTGCTACGGACTAGTAAACGAAACACAAAACAGAGAAAAAAGTCTATATGTATATATATATATATGTATATGTATATATATATATATGTATATATATGTATGTATATGTATATATATGAACATACAAATATATATATATATATATGAAATATATAATATATTCTGTCACTGCGTCGATGGTAAAAAGAAAAAAAAGAAACAAAAAAAAAATTTGAACGAGAAAGATGACTAATTATAATACGTATGAAAGAGAGGGACATTGTGATTGTCAAGTTGTATGTATAGACGAACGGAGGAGTGAATTTGTACGCACTGGTGCTTTGTACGATTTTAAGAAGCTTTTAGCGTGTCGTCGAATGACTCGGTTCGGTTTTTCCGTGTTTTACGGTTTTCCGTTCGGTTCTCGGTTCTCGGTTATTCGGATCGCAGGCCACGCACCCTCCCAATTCTTCTCTGTCTCTTAAAAAGGAAGAAGAAATGGAAGAAAGATGAAGAAGATCGAAAAGAAACGAAAACATGTTGGAATTTACGGTGATTAATCAATTTATAGAGAAATAAAGGGAATTTCGTTATTTCAATATATGTAGAATACTGTGAATGCATTTTACGGTTTCCGGGTATCAAATTAGGATCACACGCAGAAGTTTTACATATACTATATCAGATAAATGACAAGTTGTCTTTGATTGTCCAAATTATTAATAATTACAAGCATATATGTAGGTAATTATGTATATGTAACAATTAATTTATTTAATTTATTTAATTTATTTAATTTATTTAATTTATTTAATTTATTTAATTTATTTAATTTATTTAATTTATTTAATTTATTTAATTTATTTAATTTATTTAATTTATTTAATTTATTTAATTTATTTAATTTATTTAATTTATTTAATTTATTTAATTTATTTAATTTATTTAATTTATTTAATTTATTTAATTTATTTAATTTATTTAATTTTTATTATGTCACGTCGCAGAATATTTGTATTCCCATAATCGGACAGTTTATTTGGCTTCAGTACTATTGGACATATTTGAAATCTGATCAAATCACTTGTTTACCCATTGTTGACCACTACATTGTTCAACTTAAAAGCTTTGAGTGGTCCTAATTCCATCATCCGGGACTGTAGAACCATTCGGACCGCGAATTATGCCATTACGCAGTAAACCTATATCCGACACTTCTCACGATACATACATATACATATGCAGTAGCTCACGAAAGTATTTGAATACTAATAAAAGTATGTGGTGCATAAAACGTTCGAAAATTTGATTAGCATTCTAACTAGACGCGATTGACGTAATTATCTTGATAAAATTTGAAAGCAATCTGAAAATGTGCATAAAAGTTAGAAGGTATTCGTTGCAATCATATATGCATATATATATTAAAAATTTAGTATACAGCATGAACAACCATCAAACATGTAATAAGCGTTAAAGATGGTTCCATTGTATATTGAGGTTTATTAATGTAATGAATAATTCATTGTTTATTAAATACCTTTATGACCTCTGCGAAATATATATTTGCACTAAATGTCTTGTAACTTTCATATACATTTTCTGATTTATTTTTAATTTTATCAATATGATTACGACAGTTGGATCTCATTGGAGTGCTGTCAAAGTGTCTTGCATAACACACATAGTAAATTCATAAAAGATTTCTACAAGTATCGGAATTTTTTCGTGAGCTACTGTACATACACATACATAATATATGCGTACTTTATTGTAGAAACGCGGGTCCGAGACTTTGCGATTCTATTTTCGCTGATGTGTCCGCGAAGCACAGGTTTTCCGGCGCTTTTTCTCCCTCCCTTTTCTCTCTTTCTCTTTCTCTCTCTCTCTCTCTCTCTCTATTCGTTCTCGTCTCGTAATCGTCACCCACGCAGACAACGTCTCTTTCTACGGCTATCCACCTGTTTTTCCCTGTTTGTTTCTCCCATTGTTATATAATTCCCTCTCGTGCAAGGTGTTTCCGGTTTTTCCGGATAAACCGAGGGCAAATAATACACCGGTAAAAATGCGCAAAATACATTTGCAGAAAATTATATACACACATCTTAAATGTAACTGTAAACGTTTTATCGCGAAGTTTTAGGCGAACATTCTCTTCTTTTATTATGTACGCTATCAGACAGAAATTTGGTATCATTTTTCTTCTAATTGCAACTATGTATATTGAGTTTTCTGCTAATCTTCTGATTAATTTGAAATCAGCAGCTTCTAAATTGCGGATTTCTATGAATACAACTAAATAATTATTATTTATTTCTTTTATTTAGGTCCATTTTAATGTCATAGTTCGTTGAACCTGTCCACAAATTGGCTACAATGTTGCAATAAATTAAACTAGTAAAAAGCGGATGTTAATATGAGTGATCTTAAACAGGAAAAATAGCAGCGTTGAAGACAATATTGAAAAGAATCTTTTTATCATCATCGGATGTCGGATCAAACTATGTAATCTTCACCTAAAAACTGTTTTTATTTTTTTTCACTATCAATGAAATTACAAGTGGAACGCCAGGTATATAATTTTCTTACAATATTACCATATTTCTTACTTTCATGTTTTCCTATTCTTTCTTCCTTTCTTTTGTTTAACCCTCCAATTTCATCTTGGCCATTTCACGCTTGTTATCTTCCTCCTCCGTTCATTTCGATTTTCCCGTTCACAGCTCTACACAGTGGCCCGCCGACGTCACAAAGTGCCAACCGCGAGGCTCGTTTATTTATAAGCAAAAAGTAGAGCGACCAGAACGCGAGAAAGAGTGGCTCTCATTGAGTCGCCGAGATGACGATTCGCCAAATTGAACTTGCTCTCTCCTATATGACGGACAATTTAGCTTACGGGATGAGATGAACAAATGGAAGACTAAGAATCATAGTGGTTGTAAGTTGGTTTGCTATAATTTACTAAAACATCAGTTATGTTTTTTCAAATCATAAAGAAGCACAGAATGCATGCAATATGCAAGAACACATAGGATATGTAAAGTACTTGTTATAATATGTGAAGCAAATCTGTACTTAATTGTGTTTATATTATAAAAATATGAATCTGCAGTTATATAACTTAATCAAGTATAAAACCAAAAGAATGATACATTTAAAAGTCGAACTACATATTAGATTCAAATCCTCAAAATCTTGACTTACGCCACTATGATTTCCATTTTTAAATAGCTGTAGAGAAAGACAAGGAAAGAGTAAAGAAAGAAGAAAAGGAAGATAAAGGATCGAGATGAAAAACGAAACAAGTTCATTTGTGTTCGTGTGTATATAGGAAATACTATGTACAATCTAGTCTTTATAAGAAAACGAGAGGAGAAGATAAAAAATGGAGTTAGAAGGAAAAAGAACGAGGGAAAACGGAGAGGGGCAACGACTTGAGAGCAGAGTAATAGCAGTTTTCTCGGACGAACGTTCGTCGAGTATTGTTGTGTTTAAAACTATACAGAGTGCCCCAAGTTTTTCTGCAAAACAAAATTGTTCTACGAGCAAAACTAAAAAGACCATAAATATAGGTTATTTAAAATAAAAAAGTTGTAATAAAAATTTTATTTTTATTTCATCTCAATGAACGAATTAACTGTTTCTATCAGTTCACCACATGTACTACTATTTGATTGGTATATCTTTCTTCTTTAAAGTTATTCATATCTACAAGCTCAATAGTATGCTAAAATATTATTCTTTTTTGGGTATTTCACATTTCTCCTATTCATTTTTAATGAAGCTGTAAATGACCTATATAACATTCCTTATTCATAGAATATATAAAAATTATGAACATTGTTTTGTATGAAAAATCTGGAATACTCTGTATACATGATTCGCGGTCACTGTATCATAACACATATACATGCACATGAAATCTCTGTCTATCCTCTATGTTTTGCAAGAAACGAAAAGGAAACAAGAAAGAAAGAAAGCGAGATCCAGAAGAACGTACGAAATACGCTTGCGTCCTATTATCACGGATACGACGATTAACGCAGAAGATTCTACATTTACCGTTTATAATGTCCAGCATTATTAAGCGAGCAATGTACCCGATCACATATGTGCATACTTGATATCAGAGACCATACGATTATCAATCTCTATGATAGTCCTCTGGTTCCTGGGTGTCATTTAATTCTACCATTTAATAGCCGAGTTTATTTCTTTGGTTTTTTATGTCTTACTGTTAATTTCATTTCATTATAAACTGCCGTTATTACATGTTATTATATTCTTGAGAATATTCAATCTTTTGTTTGATTATCGAAGAGAAGCATTTTTTAGGGAAATAAAACTAATTGAGGAAACTTTTTTGATAAAAAGGGTCTATAGGTTTATGGCAAATACATATACTTCCAGTTATAAGTATTGAGACACTTACATGTTATATTTATTGAAAGACTTTAACACATTTTACTTTCTTACATTATATTTTGATATAATTATAAACACAAACGTAACTAATATTTTAAAAAACTAGAGTCACTTTGTTATTTAATCAATTCACTATTTTGTCTTCTGGACCCTTTTTCAACAAGGCTCCTTAATTATAAAATTCATTCTCGATGAACAAACAGAGTATATTTAAGTATATTTAAGATTAATATAAAGGAGTTATAAAAATAGTAGTTGAATGAGAAAGCATATTTGGTGATTCGTATCACAAGTATTTTTGCATATAATTGGCGAATATATAAGTAGAAGATTTCTAAAGTCTTCTTGTAATATTGTAAAAATGATATTTTATAAATTAATAAGTAAGAATCTGCCTTTCTGTACAAGATGTTTTATAACATAGGGAACTATGTAGCTTTAATGGTAGATAGAGGACACGAAGGAATGAGAAAAGTTTGCATAAATATGTGCCCTGTTTAACCTTTTTCTCGAATCATAGTCATTTTTGTATATCAATAATGTACAGCTGCTTAACCATATGGGAAGTCACTTTCGACCTAAATTCAAGCCTGCGGTTGTCATGTTACAGCGCCGTTACACTGGATTACGTAATTGATGTTCCAAAAAGGAAAATCTATTTCTTTAATCGTCAATATTAACTGTATATATCGCTAAGTTTAATTTGCATTAATGTCGAAATGTATCGTAATACTGTAGTTTGTCTATATGTTAAAAGTTTCCCAATGTTTATGCATTTTTTAAATTTACTAAATTTATTAAATATTTGCTATTAAGTTTAAATACACAAAAATATAAAGAATCTACACGATATACAAAAGTGTCTAAAGTACTCTTTTCTCATTGCTTTTTATAGAGATACAGATTTGCAATAACTGTCCACAGTCTACTCATTAATAATTTAATGTGAAAAAAGCTAGAACTTAAGTACAAGGACAAACAGGGTTCGCGTTTACACCAACTTTTTTCATTGTTTTCGCGACTACATCCACCATCGAACGAGGTTCTACGTGTTACAAAACACCCCTGTATCATTGTTAATTATAGTACAGGAACGATAAATATTTTTCTCACTTGACATTCCTATGCTATGGTGTACTAAAACGGCAGAAATCTCCTAAAAATATTCAGAACTTACTATTAACTCGAATAACTACCTGCATTATTCCAGAACACTGACATCTTTCAATTTTTATAGTTCTTGTAATATTCACGTTTCTTTAATTAAACAAATTAATTATTATTAATGATATTTCACCATGAAAAAGAAATCATAACTAATTATATTTCACCATAATTCTTTTATCAACTGTACTAACACTATACTAAATAGTATTAAACGAATTGGCTGAAAGAGTAGATACTAAAAGATCGACGTTTACACCCGGAAGCCAGGACTATCCGTAAAAACAGCCAAGCGTATAAAGAGCCAAGAGAATCATGTTGAACGCAATGTTCGCTACTCTATTTTACTCATCGACGGAAACACGCGAGAGGAAGACGACGTGGCTCCATGATCGAGTGCCAAATCATGACATAATCATCAAATTTGCACGTTCGATCATTCTGCGCGACGACTCTCATAATTACGGCACAATATCTACGATCCTCTACGTTTCTTTCATGAATCCGTCATAATATACACTGCTAGCCATAAGTATATATTAGAATACCTACTTATATTTAATACAAATTAGATACTTTTCGTCCTTCCTATTTTTTAATTATTTTATTATATGATTATCACAATCTAGATTGCAGATTTATGGAAAATTTGATTGTAGAAAAATGTACAGAGTGTATATAATATGGGAAGATATATAAAATTTCTAATGTAATCTTCCCAATGTAACATTTAGAAGGTAAAACAAATTTTTACTTATAATTAAGTACCATTTTTGTAGTTGCATTCAAATATGAAAAATATAAATTCGCATAAAAAGCCTTATCCTAATTATTATAATTATAACATATAATTATAATACAATATAAAATCTCAAATAAACCAAAATTTGTTAGAGTTTCCCAATAATTGTAATGAATAGGTGCCCTAACATTTATGGCTGGCAGTGTAGCTTCGATAATTCTGATTCACGCGCCATCGACATCTGGCGATCGTCGATTATTCTTCACAAAAGATTTTGGATTGGTGTTTCGTTCGATTAAACGTTTTGTTCGTCCACTTCGTCTGGTTCGATCCGTTTGCTCCAGATACTTCTCTTGGATCTCGTGTTCTTTCATACCAATTGTTTTGTTTGAATTTCATCAGGTCGGGTTGTTTAATAGATGCGATTAGTGGATGAACCCGCGTTTCGATGATTTTTAAGAAAAAACGAGAATGTGAATGGGATATTGTAAATGTAACGAGAAAGTGCTTTGTCGAATACTTTAAGGATATATTGTAAAATATTATGGGTAAAGTGCGTTTTAATAATTCTGAAAAGAAAAAGAAATGTAAGATATGCGAGTTTCTTGAGTGATTTCGTTAAAAACAGCAACGGAACCCTACGACATAATTCGAGAAATTGTTCGACGATTCAAGAAGGCAAGAAATAGAAAAAAGGTATTAGTATCCCCTCTTTGAACGATCGGTAACTAAATTAACCTTCCATGTGATCGTTGTTTAATCCTCTATAACCAGGATTTTTTCAGTTATTGAAAGATATATTATAGTTAATTAAGATTTTTAACTGAATGACAAATAAAGAAGACAAAGTTTAAAAAAAATATATATATGCGATTTCTAAGTTTCATAGTGTTATAGAGGATTAAGAAGCTAGTAATTTTGATATCATGCTTTCCCACGGAAAAAATGAACCACTAAAACTAAAAAGTTAAAAATGCATACCTATAAGAATTCATTTCTAATGTTTAAAAGTTCACAGTTAAATTCAAAGAGTTAATATCTTTAACAATTCCCTGGAATTTCCTTGGAATTTCCCATCTCCTAAATGATCTATAAAAATTAAATTTAAATGCAACAAAATAAAAAAGAATTATAATATTTTGAACACTTAAACATTTTCGAGATGTGCAACCAATTCTTTACTATATCCAAACAACTAATGTCTTGAACATTTCTCTATAATTGTCCATCCCTTAAAAAGATCATTAACAAATCAGATTTAAATCAAATGAGATAAAGAAATATATACAAATCAAAAAATAATCTTAAACAGCAAAACTCAATAGGATTATCAACCAATTCTTCGTAATATCATTAAATCATTTTTTAAATCCAAAGGATTAAACATCTTTAACACGTTCAATTTAGAGTCGATATGTGTATGTATTTTTTTTAATATTTTTTATCAACAATCTAACATATGTTCTAGATATTCTTTAAGTAAAATCAAATAGGCAAAACTTGTTAATCTTCGCACTACTTTCCCCAAAATCGTAATCTCTAGAGCGCCATATAGGGAAATTGAATTCCCGCGCTCCGAAAGCGCCTTACATGGCGCATGTGCGAAAACCGTGTAATTGCCACGCCGTCAGGTGGTACGATGATACGCACATGCAGGTGAACTCTGGTCGGCTGAATTAATAGACATTCAAGACGAAATGTTTCTATAAATAATCTTGATGCCGTGATGCGTAGATGGACCAGAGAGGGTACAGAGTCGCCTAGAAGCCGCTGCAGTGGCGGGCTGCTCTAGGTAAACCAACTCTCCACTCTCTCTTTCTCTCTTTCTTCTATTTCGCTGTTTCTGTCTCTCTTTCTATCCTTTTCCCCGTGTAACATACGGGGTGGTGGTGGCGTCACGTAACATCGACTCACATATAACCTCCAAGAATCTTCACCAAGAACTTAAAGCAACTACGTGAACCAACAAACTAAAACTACTTGTAAAAGAGAAAGAAAATATACTAAGAAACGCAACGTGGATTCAAACTGGAGGAGGAAAGGGCGCGATCGTGAATAGGCCACACGCGACACTTCAAATCAGCCAGCACATCGTCATCAGGTAGGCAGAGAGGAAGAGGAGACTGGAGGTGGACAAGTGGAAGCTCAGGGGGTGGGGATGGAGCCGGAGCAACGTGGACGCACCTCACGAGCGTCGTCGACGTCGAGCCTCGGCCGCGAGGTCCGTTGTGGCTGTCAGTACTACCAGAGCGACTCGCTTCTGCCGGAACGACGTGCTCTCCACGGTAGACCGCCGTCCAGGACGATGCAGCAGCCACCTGCGGTCCGCTGCAGGTCAGTAATAAGTCAGACCAAACATTTTATTCTACCATCGACTAATAGACCAATCTTGGAATTGCGTCCAAGTATTTGAAACGCAGTTTGGAGCTTGTCTATTGATAGTTTTCTTATACCTCTGTATATATAAATAATACGTGTATATTTTTATATATGTGTACATGTACATGTATGTATAATGTTGTCTACGTGTTTCTAGTTAGGTTATATCTAGCTCCACGTTTATGTATGCACGACAATAACCAAGCAACGCTTTGAAGCAAATGCTAGTAATTTGGTATCCAGGCTAGTTCATTCCTTTTCCAGCTGAAAATAAATGAATATTCCTTCCGATTGGTATCCCACACGCATAGATACCAGTCGATGTTGTATAGGTTACGCGTCTCGACTATGCTCGCGTTCCACCGCAGCTATTTAAGGTTCGCCCGGCTGGCTATACATAGAATCCTCGGTCAGCTCGGTTCCGCGTCCAAACTCCTCTCGTATCCCTCTGTCTATCTTTCCAATGATGTATGTGGATATACCTATGGCTGGAGTCAGTGGATGACTGTAATGTACAGGTATATACATGTGTGCGTATATGTATATGATTGGAACTGTATGTGATTTTGAATGGTGTATATCATTGTACATTTATGTACGAATGTATATGATTGCAGGTGTTCATGATTGGAAATCTGCGTATATGTATGTGAGTATAAATAATTGTAAATGTACATGTGGATAAATGGTATGAATGTAGATATATACTTTTGTTCATAAGTTATTCAATATCTAGTACATTGAGGATAAGAATAAATTTTGTTACAATTATGAAAGGGAATTAACATTTGTTAACCATTTATATTACAAAACAAACTATATTATATTATAATTACCATATATCTTAAAACTTTGACACAAACTTTATCATTTTAAATATTTTCTTTAAAATTAGCGAGTGACTGATGGACGAGTATGAATATGAGAAATGTACACGTGTAGGTATAATTTGATGGATAGAGAGGGGGTTGATGACTGTCGGAAGCGAAAGGACGCGATTCTAACCAATCCAATCCAAGTTTAAACTCGATGAAAGGGATGGATGAATAGACACGACGCGATTAAGTGGGCATCGAGTCATTGTACCGCGATAATAGCAGCACTGGTATCGATGATCGGTCTGTGGAAAGTCGTGATAACGCTCAACCAATCAGGACAAAGATAACAAGGGATTCTGTGTCGAGGATTCTTCAAGATAACCGAGAGTAACTTGTGCTGGATGATTTTTAGATGCACTGTCGAGCGTATCCACCTTTATAGAAAAGCAGGCATAAAAGAAAGTAAAAAGTTTAACAAATCTAATTTAAATTGCGTATAAATATATTCGTACTGTTGCTGCAAGTATAGTTGATTGAAAAAATCTGGAGCTAGATATTTTTGAAAATTTAGTATTGGAAGGCTGGACGCCTTTTTATTTAAACTATAAGGCATTTCGAAATTTATGAGGTATGTAAGAAACTATCAGCAATATTCAATTTAATATAAACAATTTAAAAAATTATATACAGAGTGTCAAAGGGTTTAACAACCAAACTTTTTTAATATATTCCATCTTATAATCAGTTTTATAATTGTACGTCTGTCATACTATATAACAATTAGTCATAGCAATTATTAAAACTTCTTAACAAATTTTTAAATAATTTATGTTTATATAACATTTTGTGCTTGATTGTGTATCGAAAAAGTTTAACTGTTAGCTCTAGAGCACCTTATGCACATATAATAGCTGTAAAAATATTGTTTATTAATTGTTATAAAGTACAATTAAACTAAAATTTAATATTTGAAAATTTAAGAAAGATTTAGTAGAATTTAAAAATTAATTAATATTGTCACTGTAACAGTATTCCTGCCGCCCTCGAAGAAAATTATACCTAAATAAGGATGTGTCTTCCTTCAATATTGCCCTCCTGAATAAGCCGTCTGCAAATTAACCCTGTGATCGAAACATGAATACTCCAACTCACCGCTGGAAGTCTGCGGTCTGTCCGACCAGTGGCTACTTTTTCCACTGTGACGTCGTCTTTCAGTGAAACGAGCTTGAATTGATCAGACCTCGTTCCCTAGTGTTTGCTCAATAATAAGACTGACTCTGAAACTAACAGTATTCGTACTAATGGTACAAACGTAATCACGCTCAAGATAAAATGGATAACATTAACAGTTATTTAACGTAAATGTGTAAATTAGTTGATAAGTGTTTTTTGTATAATTACTCAAGTTCTTAACGCTCAAGTTTATAAGAAAATAATTAATCGTAAAAATTACTACAAAATAATAGCGATAGTTAAACTGATCATTAACTCCAAAGACTTAAGTTAGTACGTAACATCAAAGTTTCAAGTCGACAATCCATTTCAAAGAATTAAGTTATCAAGCATATAACATTAAAATTCATGCTGACAACTAATCACTGCACAAGTTAACAAACTTTAAGCTATCATAAATTGCAAATACCACTGCAAAGATCAAGAAAATGCAAGATAACAAATAAGTAAAAAGACTGTACTATGTGCAAAGATTAACAAAACTTGAATGACTAATTACCTATTATCACCGACCTAAAGGAACCATCTTAAGAGTTAACAAAATCTAAATTGTGCATCACATCCAATAAGCCAGAATAACTTTAAAAATTAACAATACCTATAATCATCATTTCAATCAAAATTACCCATTTATACAAAAGTCATCCATTACCTCCAAAAGAGAACCGCTTTAAGAATTAACAAAGTCCAAGCTACAGATAACATCGAACAAGATAATCTCAAAAGTTAACAATATCCAAATTGTCAATTAACCATTTGTATATGAACTAATTTTGAGAGAAAGAAAGAAAGAAAGGAAAAAATGCCGGTTAGAGCGAGAAGAAAACAAGTGACTTTTCGTAACAGCGAGCACGAGTACGAACCGATCGCGGCGCCGTCGCCATCGCCAAAGCCGGCGACGGCGCCGGTCGTGCGAATCACCGACACGGATGTGGTGCCCGTCGCTGACAGCGACGACAGCATCGACGACCGGGCAAGGCTACCGCCGGAGCTGACACGGGCCGGCGATGTCGTCCTCCCGTTGGACGGCAAGATCGAGGACACCGCGATGGAAGCTCGCGAGCTCGTGGAAACCGGCGACACCTCTGAAGAATTGGAGACCCCGCAACAACTGCAGGAGCGGCTCGAGGAACGATTTTTAAGCGCTGCTACTCCAGGCGCTGAGTCCAGGACTGATGGAGAGGTCAACACTAGTCAAGTGAGTAATTTTTCTCTGGATATATGATTTTTGCATATACTTATGTACAGTTTAATTTTATTGATAATTTTTATTTATAAATCTTTTGTTTACAGTTTTGATCTATCTTTTCTTTCTTGTAGGATATTTTTGATGTGTGAAGTAGGAATTGGAAACATTGAGAATTTGTATTAAAGTATCGAAATAGAGTATTGAATATTGAAAAGACAGAATTGTTAAATATATTTTCAATTCCATTGTAATATTTAAAAATTTTTGGGTTCCATTAGATTAATCATAATGAATTTTCTGAAGTTGATATTACCAAGTATCTACTATTAAATTAATGTTATTCTGTATTTTTAGTTAACTTGATATATTTATGTTCCTAAGATTGTACTACTAATTATTACTAAAATTATATACAGTATCTAATAATAACACACATCGCGTCAGCTGTAACTAAATTCTTCCAATGATACGGATGACGCACTGACAGTAGGTCACTAGAGCTGGAAGACTCAGTTTCTGAATACTTCATACCATACAATACAATAATACTTCATACAATAATAAGATTGAGTCAGCAAAATGTGGGAATTATTTTGATATGATGAATTCATATTCCTGAAGTTACACTCTTTAATATTAAAAATATCAGCTACATAAAGATCAATATTTTTCTAATTAATATTTTTTCAAACTTCTTATGCAAAGTTTAACCTCGTCTATATTTGAATCTATTTAAAATAATTGTTTTCTTGCTGGAAGTATGCAGACATGTTCCAGTTTACTTAAAACATTTACGTTTGAAATTTTCCAATTTTACATTTCTCCAATAAGAATATTTCCAACCTTAAATTTCCTACACATAGAATACAATAATAAAATTCAGACAAGAATTTTTCATGCACCTTATATAACAATATTCAATTGTTTTTTTCTTTCACCTTCCTACCTTAGGTCAAATTACTACCTTCATGATCTCGAAGCAAACATTTCCAAGCCAAAAATGAAAACCAACAATCTCCTTGGTCAGATTTACCCGGCAGTTATCCCAGCAATTCTCCCCATCCAAAGCAACAAATCAGTCAACGGTAACAAAGTATGTAACAATTACCTTGTCACGATTTGGACTCTTTTTTTTTATACCTTTTTCTTTTTAAGGAAGTAATTCGATGCTCATCGCTCAGGAGAAGAATTTTCCAAAACGAACACGAATTGAGGAATGTCGCGCGAATATTCATTCGTTTGTTGCCCACGAAGGCCTATATTTAGCAAAACACGCGTATAAAAAGCATTGGAGCCAACGTGTCACTGTCCGATGGCCATTGTGCAATCACATCGCGAACGTTCCAGAAAACTCGGGCTTTTCCCATTCGTTACACAATCTTATCTTGTCTCCTCATAAATCCTTAAAAGAGACCTACCGTATTTAGCACAGTGAATTGCCCTACGTTTCGTTTATTTGTAATTATAATGTTTCTAGAAGATGTTATCACAACGATTCTTAACATTTATTTATTTGTTTTTGAGAAATATTTTGTTAGATTGTAGATTCTAGATTCTAAAGTTCAGGAGAGTATCCGACCCCACATGAAAATTTTCTTCGGACAAACGCGAATTCACCATCGATGAATTTCGACGTGCATCTGGTCGGTTATGCAACACTTTAGAAGCTTTGGTTAGCGAAAAAATAATAATTGATGGATAGAAATGCAAGGTCTATTTTGAGACGCAGTAGTTTCCGCGCTCTTCGCGAACTCAAAAGCGTTTCTGACTCATTAATGTTGCGAGATGTCTTGGAAATGCAGTTTGAAAGAAAAGGAGGTGTAAACCCAGTGACAGTAATCTCTCATTGTGTCCATTTCTGCTTTGATTGTAACGACTGACTCCCGTTTTATTATTTGAGAATTTTGAAGAATATCAAAAAAATATGAAAAAAAGAAAATTATTAAGTTTATTCATTCAAAGATCGTTACATTATATAAAAAAAATATTGTTATATTTAGTAAAGAAGAAAATTTTATTGATCACAAAAGTGATAAAAAATTTGTTAGATTCTATTTCTGGAACTTCACTAAGGTTTCATACAAAATAAAACACAAAAGTATCACTATTTCTCCTTTTCTTATTCTTTTGTATCCTCTTTTCATTCACATCATACTACTTCTACCAAAATCTACCACCTACCTCACAAACCAATGTGCCCAATCTGTTTTCCTCCTTAAACGCTTCTTCAAACTCTAACATTACGTTCCTCAACCTGTAGAAACGGAATTTGATTGCATCAAACGCAATGAAACATCTCAACCATACCAAACATGTTGTCATCGGTAAGGTAGCTCACAATAAATCTCAAGCATCTCTGCAACGTCATCTGCATTCAATCTCGATCCTCACGTGAAAGAGCCATTCGATCGTTTGACGAATTAAGCATACCAATCTTTTTATTTCAGGCAGACTCATTGGCATTGGAGGAACTTCCTCTCCGTCGCGGTGCTCGCGGCTTGCCCCAACGTCTAAAAACGCAGGCTAGCAAGCTACGTTCCCGTCTGAGAAACATGCAACGACCCACGTTCGCCTTCACTGAGCGACAAAAGCAAGACAAGGCCAGGACGACAAGCAGCGGTCGCTCGGACAGGTCCAGATCCGATAAGAGACCCAGTCGAATGGATAGAATACGATCTTCCTTCTCAGAAAGACCTAGATTTAGCTTACCTGATCGTCCGAGGTTATCCTTGCCAGACAAATCAAAGTTTCATTTACCCGAACGACCGAAATTCAACTTTCCTGAAAAGACAAAATTTCATCTACCTGAGAGAGCAAAGTTCAATATCAAGAAGCCTAACATTCGATTACCTAACGCTCTGACTCGCAAGAAATCCCCTGTTCACGAACAGCGATCTACAGATTCCACGATGGGCTCCAAGAAGAATATTTTCGACTTTCCTACTTATCCGCGGATATTCGATAAAAAATCAAAGAGCAGAGGCGAATACGCGACCTCTACGCCAAAAGATTCGAGGGCACAGTCAGCAGAGAGTGCTACGTTTCCACGGACACGTAAAAGAACCGACAGATGGACTCAGAGATTTAACAAGACTACTGCTTTTGGCGACGAGGACCAATCGAATGAAGAATCTGCGGCAGAAAGGGCTCAACCTTGGCGACACCCTTCCATAGAGATGCCTAGATTGTCTATGAGCGAAGAAGGAGCAGTCACGATACCCTGGGAAGAGAAACACAGGGAGGAAGAGTTTCAATATATGGATTATGAACAGGAATCCCCAGAAATTTCTGATCGTCAGCCACATCCAAGGTCAGAAACTTCCAGGACAGAAGAAGAATCGTATAACAGAGATAGACCAGAGTCAGATCTGATATTGTATCCAACTGAAAAGGAAATATATCAACGCGATGCTAGAGAAGAAGATGTGGAAGAAGATCAAGAAGAATGGAGACCAGAGGAAAAGATACCTAAAAAGCAATTCAGACCTATTCCAAGATCCAGGTCCTTAGAAGAGGTTCTTCGAGCCAGGCAAGAAGGTTATGAAGGATCTTTTGCGATGATGGATCCAAGAAGATATGGAGTACACAAGACACCATCCGAAGAAGAAGAATACGAAGAAGACATGGATGAAGACGAGGAACCTGAACCATCATCCGCTCAATCGGACAGAGAACAACAACATTCGAGTGCCAGCTCCTGTGATCGACGTCGACATGGGGTTATTGAAGAAATTGATTCCGACGAGTTCTTCCTACGAGAACGTGGACTCAGTCAGGATGACATGACTCTTGGTAAATATTTAAATAGTGAAATCAGAGATGTTTTGAGAACAGAAGGAAATGTTTTAGCCAATGACGACATGGTACCAATTCCTCCCATGAGAAAGAGGTCAATAAGAAAGCAAAAAGAAGGTTCCGTGGAGTCATATGATGTAATGCCACCAGTCAGGCCAAAAAGGGATTCAAACAAGGTTCATCGGAGCGAATCTACGGATGAACAGGTCCGTGATCAAAGCAGTAGCGACTCCAGACACAGGATAGTCTACCAGACAGAAGGAGAACCTGCGAAACTTCCAATTGAACCGTTGGACGATATTGTAGTAGTGAAGCCTATGCGTAGAAAATCGAAATCCTTACAACGCAGTCGATCACAACTTCCTGTGGATACTCCACATCCACCATCACCAACGCCAGTGGCACCAACTCGACGGAAACGATTGCGTAAGGAACTTGAGCGTAGAAATGACGAAATAGAACCTATTTGCAATGGACACACCGATTGGACCAGTGATTCTGCCCCTGAGAAACCTCTTCCATTGCCACCTACAATGACCACAGAACAATTAGAGAAACAAGAAGTATACACAGTTGAAGAAATCATGACAACGAGTGAAGAGAATATTCAGAAGCTTGGAACGAGACTTCAAGGAGAAAAATATGTGGAGCCAGCACCTATACCACCAAAAAGAAGATCTAGGTCTAGGGGAACTTCTGTAGCACTTGATGAAGATAGGACATCTCATGGTGCAGAGTCATTGCCAGAAGCTGGTTATGTGGAGGAGGATATTCCACGAGATGACCTTGATCTAGGAAGAGAATTAATAGGTTATGCCATTATAGAAAAACGAGAGAAGCCACCTAGACCTCCTCCTCCGAGGAGAAAGAGGGACAAGTTTGCTACTACTCCCAGATCTGTTCCTCCTAAACGTCCCCAAAGAGCGTACAGTACTCTTGGCCCAGCTAGGTCTAAGGAGACTAATATATTAACTGACGATACTTATGATATGACCCTGCAAGAAACTGAGTCTACTCCATACATAGAAATCGACTCCGATGATGGAGAACACAAAAACCTCCGTAGCAGTGAAGTTCTGAGTAAAATGCAGGGACGACCACTGCCAGCTCCACCTAGACCACCAAGATCTAGAAAAGATAGATCTATAGAAAGATCCACTCGTGAGATACAACAGGAAATTGCTATGGAAACGACCACTGCCACGCAGACAGATCCCTTACCTGATGACATGGTGATAGAGGAAGAAGTAACACAGGCAAAGCTACTTGTAGCACCATCTAGCTCAGGCTCCCAGATTATGGTATCCACAGAGAGAATACCCAGTCCATCAAGTATGAGCACACCACCTGTTCCTCCTTTACCAATGTCTCAAAGACTACGTAAGGATGAACAACCAGAACCTTCATACGATACTGTCTCATTAAAATCTCCATCTCCAACTAGAGAAATGGAAGCTTTTGAGGACAAACACTTATCCGCGCCACATCTAGGTGAACCGATTCATAGCGACGAAGACACGCATTTAAAGTCCATTAGATCCGCCCTGTTTTCAGATGAACCTGTGAGGATCACCAATCTAGAAGTTGCTGACCTAAGAGTGGATCGTCTGAGCGTTTCCCAAATTGAAGCTGGTAAAATCGTTGCATCTGAAGTGGATGCATTGGTCGTTACTGCGTCTGAGTTGAAGAACATAGGTGGCAGCATGGAGGAGAGTCTGTCTCCTTCTATTATTAGGGAGTTGATGGCTATAAGAAGCCATTTGGAGACTGTGGCTGCATCCAGGGTTCAGAGTCAAAAGGAAGAGAGCAAAACGATTGAGGCGAAGACAGACATTCCCGTTGCACAGAGGCGGAGCGTCGAAAGGAAGCCTGAAGAAGAGTCAGTTTGTGGAGATGCAGAGGAAGAGAAACCAAAGAGCGAGGATCAAAAGGTTGTTAGAAAAAAAGCAAAGGATACATCAAGCACACATACACTATCGGTCGCGCAGGTAGAGGACAAAGAGTCGACACACACCCTAGCAATTTCGCAAGTAGTACCGAGTGACAAAGATACTCCTAGCACACAAACATTACTAGTTGGTCAGGGTACTGAAGATAAGTCCTTACGAATTCTAGATACAGAAACCTCTCTTTCATTGAGCCCGGATACTACTAAGGAGTCCAACATGGAAGAATCCCGCGTGTCCCTTCCCCCATCCATAGCGACCGCCATGGGAGAGAGCACGGAGCCCAGGGTGTCTCTGGATCTCTTGTCCGAAACTAGCAACGATCCAATGGACCCCACCTTCGACTCTAAACCTTCAGAGTCACAAGAATTTTTGACGTCACAGGAAAAGGACAAAGAGACTTCGCCAGAAATCAGCGAATGGAAAATACGAAAGTCAAGGTCCAGGTCGCCATCTCCAATAGGTATCCCTAGAACACGACAGACTGCTTCTCCAGTTAGATCACTACCACCTGCCATCTCTGTGACTCCGGACACACCAGACAGTATCGTGAGTCACGGCATTACCAACGAGATGCAGCCGCAACGTGCTGTAATTTCTTACACTTCATACACAGATCAGTCGGACAGAGAAAGTCAAAGAGAATCGTCCCAATCGCCAATTCCTCCCTTCCCTATAGGAGGTACTCATCTCATAGCGTTTCCAGCTTCACAAGTTCCCTCACAATTTTTATCCCTGGCCAATCCTAGCCTTGACACAGAACCGAGTATTGCAGACAGTACCAGACAATTGGTCAGAGTTCTTCGATTAGCTGGTTTAAAAGTTATGAGACATTTTGTGGGATATATGTCATCTATGGTGGGAGAGGAGTCGAGAGAGAAGATCAGAGAAGTGGAACTAACGCTGTGTGCATTGTTGCTTCTGGTTGCTGGCTTATTGATATTCTTCTTCAGCAACCCTAGAACAGTTACGCATCATCATCATTGGGACTATTTTAACCCACCAAAATAATAAGGTACAGATGGTGTAAGAAGACTATCTACAAATAGAATCTATGCTATTATGTTTGTTTCAATTGTCCGTTGCAAAGTGATTTTATATACGCATAATGGGCATTCTATTTTTACGATCGATAAGGAATAAGAGAATAGACCTAATACTTGCAGTAGAGTAATAAGTACACGTATTTAAAGACAATGAAGATTTGGTCATGCAATTAAGTAGTTAGGTTTGTACTCTATAGTTAATTGTTGAACGCTTGTTATGTGTTGGACAAATATGTATGAGTTACAGCCAATCAATTGACTGATCAACTTTTCCCAGGCGAATATTCATTATGTTAAATGATACATGTGAAAGAAATAACACCTACCATAATTTGCTATGAAAATACTTGTATTTAATTTCTTAAGCAATGAATATGTATAAATACAATGTATATACATACATATATATCATGTATGTGTATATGTATAATTCAATTACAGATACCTTATTACCAAAAATAAATTTTGCAACGACTATTTTTTTATCGACACAGAGACTTGTAGAAAAAGATCAAATACGAAATATCATCTAAAACTCATCGATCGACAAAGTATAATACGTGAAAGAAAATAAGATAAAGTTTTTCATGCCTTGTCTAACCATTTGACTAGATACGAATATACAATATCAGCGCCGCATCATAACAATTAAGATTTGAAGCATGATTTGAAGAAAATATTTTTTGATACCTTATGAACATTACAGGCTATGTACAATTTTATTTTAAAGTAAGATTCCATATACTGTAACAACAATAGACTCTAAGGAAACATAGAAAAATTAAAAAATATTGCGTTCACACAAAAAGATCTTCCTCGTACACTATTAAATCTCTCCTATCTTTGTGTGCACTTTTCTGTGAATAATTCGCCGCAATCGGCGACCACATGGAACTAGATGTAGCGTCAGTCATAGCTTCTATTATGGGTTGTCTTCGTGCCAGTGATACTTTCAACTGAATAGAAGACACCATACTGCCGTCCATTTCGCTAATTGCTCTTTCAGCAGCTTCCGTTTTATCAAACGTAACAAATCCACGGCTAAAAAGTAAATAAAATAAATAATTCAAATAATACAAATTTAAACTTTCAAATAGGATAAAATATCTGGAATTAATATTAATTACTTTTTTTCTGTTTCCATCGAGATATTTATAATATTTCCAAATGTTTGAAAATGCTTTTTTAAAAAATCTTCCGATATCTTGTAACCACATACAAATATTGTATTTCCAGCTCGTGGCTTCATTTCTTGCTTAGATGGTGGTTGAATATCTCTGTTAGTACGATCCTCTGGGTCTTGAGCACTCACAAAACTATCGTACAAATCTTTAACTCTTGGCCTTACTGTTTCTGTTTCTTCTTCCTCCATTTGTGTGGCTGAGAATGGTTGATATGAGCTCACCGTCTTTTCTGTACTGTTTAATTTTCTTACTAAACCACGTGGTCTTTTAAAAGATTGTTCCGGCCGTTTAGGAGTTTTTGGAGCAGTAATTACTCCAGATTTTATCAATTTCTTGGCAACTTCCCTGGCATCCCTAGCTTCTGTTGGCCGCTTTGGAGCTTGTGGTATTCGTTCAGCTTCTTGCTTTGGTGCTTTCAAATCTTGCAATGCCTTTTTCTATAAAAATATTAATATAAAATACATAAAAATTACACAGAAAATAACAAAAACCAAAAACATAGCCTGTAAACATATCAGTAACTTCCCATCATAAAATAAAATTTACTAAAATAAAATTAAATTAAAATAAAAAATCAAGTAATTTAAATACGATTTATTCTAATCATGCAAATACATAAATAATTAATTCGTAGTATTAAAAATTAAAATATTTATTACAATATTAAAATGTGTAAACATAACCTGTACCTTTCTTTTAAGCTTATTATATTTCGCTTGCAACATCAATTCTTCTTCTGTTAAATTCGAAGGGAAGTGTAAGTATACCATATTTTGCATGAAATAAAAACAAGTATAAATTTCTGTTTATCCGCACAAAAATTTTAAGGAAACATTCAAAGTCAAGGTTTACGTTTCACTTCACTGTTTGATGTTTCTAAAGATTTTGGCCACATACATATGTCGGCAAGCACGAAACTGAAAATGGGCGAAAAATTTCTTTAGATTCATATATCATAGATTTATCTCCATCTCATTTATAATAATATTATATCAAATAATACTATGAAATGAACAATATATATTTTCTAGAAATATTTTTTGCTCAATTCTAAAAAATTGGATAATTTTTAGGTTATGTTGGAATGTAAATAATAAATATTTTTTTAATCAATCAGAATTAAATAATAGCTTATAAAATTGCTAATAAAGTTACAAAACAAGATTTTTATTTAACTTGCTGTTGAGGCACGTACACAGCACAAGTCCAGTTAGCCCGAGGACCCGTTATAAAACCTGGCTATTTGCGGCAATTAAGATTTTCCAAACGGACAGACAGTCTTTGTCCCAAATTGACCAGTTGACAGCGACGTCAACTTCCCTTACTTTCGGAACGAGGGCTATACTATATATCTCGTGTCCTTAGACAGACCCCATCATAATTTTCCTCTGTGGCATTATTGGGACGAAAATTCATTCTTTCTTGAGATCCCATCGACGAAGGGAGCAGCGCCTTACGATCAGTACACGTTTGAGTTAGAGCAAGTATATCTTTCATCCCGTTGACCGTGGATTCGTCATCGAACCTAAGACTAACGTCACTAACATCGCAAGTGCCCAACCACCGCTGTTGATTGTCGAATCGGTAGTGTCCATACTCGTACTCAGGCCGTATCGTCGTTCTAACACAACGATGGCCGACTCCAAGGGAGGTCTATCAAACGCCCACAACCCTGTTCCTGACTCTTCTCCGACATATGAATTTGCGATTTTATCATCAAAACGATCGACTTATCTCTTCTGTAAAGTATTATATATATAGTTAGATGTTATATAAAATAAACAAAGCTTAAATCGAAGAAAATAGATTCAACGTACTATTTATTCAGTCCATTTCAAACGATTCACGCAAAGAAAGCATATTTAAGATGAATGAATGTAACAATCGGCTGAGATAAAGAGGAAACATCGGTAAAATTCAAAAAACAAAATTCAGTCACTTCGGTATTCAATTATTAATAATTATAAATAATAATTTGATTTCGTAATCATAGTGTATGATACAAAGAACAATATTCGAATTGTCGATGATGAAAAGAATTCGATAGAAACTACAATCGTAACTTGTAAAGTCCGCGCGCTACAATTATCGAGCGTTGAACTTATCCGCAAAAAGGATATAATATGATTCTTCAACGTCGTTTGTATACTCCTCCACTAACATAAATATACGTAAATATTTTAAATGTTTCAAACTATTACCAAAAAGACAGCGAAATACTCACGTCCAATTTAAATATTTAAAAAGATACTTAAGATAGTAGTAGGTACACGCAAATATCGCGAAAAATTAGCGAAATATTAAATATAGTCTTATCTTACAATAACGAAAAGACATTCCTTTTTGTTCGCGAAGAAAGTTTGAAAAGTATTAATTTAATAACACTCGAACCATCTAAACGAAAAAAAAAGAATTTCAAATTCATTAATTGAATCTTAAGGCCTTACAAACGATTCGTTAAATTGGTACAAATAAATATAAAAATATCAGTTTAAGGATTGCAGAGAATGCATAAGTTCTTTTTCAAAAATTTCCCAGCAATTTTATAAATTTCCAAATTTATTATTCGCACATACCCACTATTATGCACAAAGGACACTGTTTCAATATTTGGTAATTACAAAAACAATCATTAAACAATACCAAAGCCTAGTTCGTTAAATTACAAATAATTATAGATGCGAGATAATATAAAACTAGAGTATATTAAGTAGTAATGACAAACATGTAATCAATTATTAAACAAAAAACTATAAAACTATATGAAAGATAATTTTTTAAGTTTAGGTTTTTTAATTAATTTCCATTTTCAACTTTTCCAATTTCCTACTGTTTAAAATTTCTTTACATGATATGATAGGAAAGAATATTCATCATTTCTTCCTTTCTTATAGATATCGATAAATACAATTGCCTTACTAAAATTACTAAAATCTTAAATGTTTATAATGAAATGATAAATTATCTTAAATTTAATAAATTGAAATACAATTAATAAGAAATAGATAAATTCTTCAATTATTATAATGATATCCATCAACAAGATTTTCATAGCATTGAACTTACAACTTTTTTTGTGTTTTAATTACTCTATAAACATCTAGATTGTCATGTTTATAACAAGTTATCGTATGACCATACACGAACGATTTGAACTAGGCTTTCATGTAACAAATATATCATAAATATAAATTACAGCTATACGTTGAAAATTGTGAGAGCATTGTAAAATTGTCATACAACAATCGATATCAGTATATTTCAAAGGTAATACATATCTATACTATATAAATTCCTCCTTTTTTTTAATTTATAGAATTTTCAGTATCTCTCGATTGTTGATTAAGTAATTCAATGCACTCACTTCGTATGGTGAAACAATTGCAAAGAAATAATATAGATAAGTCTTAGACAGTCTATCAAAACGTTCTAATAGTGACAGGGAGTAACAACAACTTTGTATTTAACCCTTTCAGCACCAAAAATTTTCTAATAGTGTGGAATTAGCAAAAAAATGCCAAGTTGAACTGGTGATAAATGCAAAAAGGATGATGTGCTATGTATATGCATTGCATTATCATACATTTTAATACAAAACATATTTTTTATATGTATATATTTATATATATATTTATATATTTCTGTTTATGTATGGTGATATTGATATGAAGAAAGATATCAATATTTGATTCATAAGTTTTATTATTTACAAGCATTAGTCTACAAAATGTAAATTTGGTGAACTTCCTTCCAAGAGAAAATCTTTTATTTTCATTATATTCAAAACTCGATTCGTAGGAAATAGCAGCAATTGCCAAAAAATGGCTAAATGTTCTTTTTTGGTTTTTTCCTAGTGGTACAAATTTCCATGTACCAATAACGTGTAATGAATGATAAACATACATAATTAAATAAATTAAAATAGACTGTATAGGATAACATGCCTGGCCAAAATTAATCTTTATGTTCATATTGATAAATCTTTTTTTAACTTGATAGTAATAGCGTCAAATCTATGTGTAAATAATAAGTATTATGAAATGTAAAATTCTATTACCAATTATCAATAAATCTCATAAAACGTATCTGCTGATTCATTCAAAACAATAGCATGCATAATGTTGTTTCGAAGTAGTAATTTCTAACGAAATCCAAGCGCTACAACTACCAAATTAAATGATTGAACTCAGGACTTATGATATTATTATATTATAAGAATGCGATTTAACCTATACTGGCATTAAAAGGGTTAATTATTGTTGTGTCAGATAAATGTTTTTTTCTCTTTTTTTTATCAACAAATGAATATACTCTGTGCTGCATTTCGACATTAAAAATCTATAACATCTTTAAACAAGACGATTAGCTAAAACGTTTTGATACAGATATGTGAAGATATCAAAATTCTTAGGATTAAGAAATATATCAAGGAATTTGTGAAAATAATGTAGCTGCAGGAACTCCAATTATATGTACGTCAGTTACACACACACATATTGTAAGAAGTTCATAGTGTAAATTCGGATTATCACCAAGCAATTCAATTTTCTCCCCCCCCCTTTCTTTCTTTCTTATAATTCATTCTTAGTCAGCACTTGCATTATTTTCATCAGTATTTGTGCTCTTGAATGAGATTCTATAAGTCAGTAATCCGTACGTTATTGGGAGTATCATGATCCTTATGATCTCGAAACACATTAAAACGAAACGAGATAATCGAGGTCTGAAATCCCTTGGTAACGCGTAGTGTTTCACAAAGTCGAAGAATTTTACGAATCCGATCGATTCCAAGAGCCAAAAGGCTTTAGAGATGCGGAAGCTTTGAAATATTGAAGACTTACTGAAGCACAGAATATTTTGTAATTGTTGAGTACTTAATTCCACAAATACCTGACACGATTTAATCACTTTGTACGCAAACGTTTCATGCTCCCACACATGCCTATTTAACAATTGTTTTTCAGTGTTATTAAACGTATATTCAATGGAGGATCATTCACCGTCCAAATATATTCTAAGCGCTTTCTCTTTACGCGCATTACAACGTGACGCGGAAGAGAGTGGTAAAGAAGGTGATACTTCTCGAATTGCGATTTCATCGTACTCTTCTTGGGTTAATGGATGTGAAGTTTCCCTGCTATCTCTGTTAGACATAAATTTTACGAATCAACTATTCTGACATCTCATTGTAATCTTTTAGTGTATACCAGCTTAATTATTTCATGCATACCTATATAAGAACACAGCACCATCTTCAACATTAAATTCAACAAGAGTTGTTAATCCAATCCAGTCTTCCTCATTCTCAATTCGTACAATAGGCATATGTACTGAACCTTTCCCTCTTATTATATTTATATATTCTTC